>NC_083095.1:105026527-105260138 GCF_949774975.1 Lagenorhynchus albirostris | reverse complement strand
GCAAGCAGTAGTCTACTCCTTCGGGACACACTATTGTTGATTTATGAGAGAAACTCCAGGTCAAGTGATGTTCACACGAGTCGTCATGGTGCCCTGTTGCCCCCGGTTATCTCTCTGGATGTTGGAGTTGGAGGGCCTCCTCACTCGAGGTCGGTGTGCCCACGGAGCGAACCCTGCAACTTCAGGGCATGGTTGGTGATTAGGATCACCACGTGGGGTCCTTTTCCCTTAGGAGGGAGGTGGCCTTTTGGGCTGCTGATTTCCAGGTTTTTAGATACCGCCAGTATCTTGGCCAGATGTGGCAGTGGGCCAAGCCCCTTGGTGACTGTAGTTTATCCTACTTGGATGGCATTCTTGCATTGTTCCATTTCAAGTGGTCCCAGTTTTTGCACTAATTCTGCAATGGCGATTCACCTTTCACCAGGAATGTAAAGGTCAAAGGGTTTAGCTCTATTAGGAAGTTCCAGGGCAAGGGTCTGAATTGACTGCTCTTTCCATTCTTGAAAGGCCACTTTTGGATTCTGTTCAAAAGGATCATCATCTTTTCCTT
This sequence comes from Lagenorhynchus albirostris, assembly GCF_949774975.1. Lineage (NCBI taxonomy): Eukaryota > Metazoa > Chordata > Mammalia > Artiodactyla > Delphinidae > Lagenorhynchus > Lagenorhynchus albirostris. The sequence goes on along the minus strand of NC_083095.1, from coordinate 105,259,588 downwards.
TCAGTGTTTCATATAGAGGCCCAGCTAGTAGACTGTAGTTAGGGATCCAGAAGCAGCAAACCCTGGCCTCCCCAGGAACCCCTAAGCTGTCTTCTAGTTTTAGAAAGGGGTAAGGCTGCAAATGGTTTCTTCCCTTTCCTGGGATGGGCTTCTCTGACCTTGTGTGAGAATGAAGCCCAGGCAGGTCACCGCAGTCTGTGATATTTGAGCTTTTTCTTGGACAACTTCTATCCTTTATTGGCTTGGTAGTTCAGAGGCCTCCTTAGTAGGGCTGGCGATCAGAATGTCGTCTGCATATTGAAGGAGGGTTTCCTTTTCCAGAGGTAGAACTTTTCGGTCTTTAGCTAAGCTTTCCCCAAAGATGGTGTGGGAATTTTTGAGCCCTTGGGGCAAGACGGCCTGGAAGTATTGTTTTAGTTGTATGTTGAGTCCTGCCACTCACAAGCCAAAATTTCTTGTGACTCTGGGACTAATGGAATACAAAAGAAGGCATCATTGAAGACTAATACAGAATACCATGTCCTGGTGTTTGGTAGAATGACCAGCAGGGTGTAGGAATCAGGAGCAACTGGAGGTATATCCTCGGTGGCTTCACTGACTGTCCTGACATCGTTTACCAGGTCCCCAGCAGCCCATGGGGCTCTCGTGGTCAGGCCAATCCCAGGATATGGAGCTCTCCTGGGCAGGTACCCCACCCCCAACCCAGCCCACAGGGCTCTCGTGGTCAGGCCCCTCCCAGGATACAGAGCTACCCTTGCAGGTACCGTGGCAGGGCTGGGCACACAGGAACCGTGCACATAGCCCTCATTGAAGAGCACCCCCAGCTCACCTGTCGCTCAGAGCTGACACAGAGCACCTCAGAGCAGGACTTGAACTAACAGACAGCAGCTCCGACAGGTCTGTGACCCTGGGCATCACTCTGTGTGGCCTCCCTCCACCTGGTCTTCCAGAGACTTCCACTGCACCCGGGGCACCAGGCCTCTGTCTCCAACCACCACCCACCCCTCCTCTCCCTGACTCCTGGGTTCCTCTCATTAGGAGAGGGTTTTCTTGAAGTTGTCTCCCACTCATGGGCCAGATAAAATGATTAGAAAACAAGCCAAAGCTGCAGCCCCTTGTCTATCCTGACTCTCAGGAGCCCACACCTGTTCCTTGGACCTGGCCGGTTCAGCAAGTTCCATTTTCTGCAACTGTGAGTCCCTGAGAGGTGATGATTGGCTGACCTGGGCAGCCTTACCGTGCCGGCCAGCCCTCCCCAGGTGTGCCTGGGTTGAGATCAATATAAATACCACTCCAGGCAGCAAAAGCCCCTGCAGCTGTGCCTGACGCCATTTTCTCTGCCCTGTCAGCAGTCTCGGGGCTGGGCTGGTGGGAGGGAGTGAGAGGCCACGGCTTTGTGGGTGGCCCAGTGTGAGTGGGGCTCTGCTGGACTTTCTGCAGCAGTTGCCAGGCTGCCACCTGCTAAAGAAGAGGATGTGTCACCCATGCCTGCTGCTGGAATTTCTCCCTGGGCAGAGGTGAGGAAGGAAAAAAGCAGTGGGGGCAGGGACAGGACGGGTATCTCAGGCAGGGAAATGGAAATCTTCCAGAAGAGCACCCAGGGCCAGGACCATCCTGGCTGGCCTGCAGGCACCAAGTCAGCTGGCATGCTGTCACTCGTGTGGCTCCATGGCCCTTCCTCTAGGCTTTCAAGTCCTTGTATATATTCAGGTGTTTTACCTGGGAAGGGTGGGAACAGTTCAGCAGCAACTGGCCTGGGGCTCAGCTCACGTTTACTCACAGATGCCACGGCACGGTGCCCCAGCTTTGCAATGAGGACGCTTGTTGTGTGGGGGCTGCTGGCTGAATGGGAGACGATTCCCCACCACTGACCAACTTCAGAATTGTTTACAACTGGAGCAAGTGCCCTGCTACGGTTTTCCTCTGAGTAACTGGTGGGTTCTGTTTTTTTTTTCTCTTTTTCATTTTTGGTTCAAGGTAGATTTTATTCCTCTTTTTCGTATTTACAGATATAAGCATGGAAATAATTTATTCATATAAATACATGTATGTGAAGGGAATAATTGTTTTTTTTGTTTTATTTTTTAAATTTTATTTCTTTTTAATTTTGAATTTTATTTTATATTTTTATACAGCAGGTTCTTATTGGTTATCTATTTTATACATATAAATGTTTACATGCCAATCCCAATCTCTCAACTCCTCCCACCACCACCACCCCAAGAGCTTTCCCCCCTTGTTGTCCATACGTTTGTTGTCTACATCTGTTGCTCTATTTATGCCTTGCAAAACGGTTAATCTGTACAGTTTTTCAAGGTTCCACATAGATGCATGAATATACAAGATTTGTTTTTCTCTTTCTGACTTACTTCACTCTGTATGACAGTCTCTAGATCCATCGACGTCTCTACAAATGACCCAATTTCATTCCTTTCATGGCTTAGTAATATTCCATTTTATATATGTACCACATCTTTATGCATTCGTCTGTCTGTGGGCATTTAGGTTGCTTCCATTACCTCGATATTGTAAATAGTGATGCAATGAACATTGCGGTGAATGTCTCTTTTTGATTTATGGTTTTGTCTGGGTATATGTCCAGTACTGGGATTGCTGTATCATATGGTAATTCTATTATTAGTTTCTTAAGAAACTCCATATTGTTCTCCATAGTGACTGTATCAATTTATATTCCCAACAATAGTGGAAGAGGCTTCCTTTTCTCCACACCCTTTCCAGCATTTGTTGTTTGTAGATTTTCAGATGATGCCCATTCTAACAGGTGTGAGGTGATACCTCATTGTTGAGTCCATTTCGTTGAGCAAGGGGTAGGTCTTGTCTATTACATATTTGGCCTATGGAATGCTATCTGTGCTAATTTCAAACTCTGGTTTTATGCAGCACCCCAACTCACCTTTCCCCTTAAGCAAGCATAAGTTGGTTTTCTAAACTTGAGACCCTGTTCTGTTTTGTAATTCAGTTCATGTGTAGCCAAGTTTACATTCCGTGTATTAGTGATACCTTATGATGTTTCTTTTTCTGTGTGACTTATTTCACTTAGAATCATCGTATCTGAATCCACTCATTATGCTGGTACAGGCCTGGTGGCACAGATTTCATTGCTGAGTGGTATTCTGTTGTACGTAAGTACCGCAACTTCTTTATCAATTATTTGTTCTCTGGGATATTTAACTTGTACCGTAGAAGAGGTTCCTGTAAACAGAGCCATCCCAAATTTTGGGGTGGCTGTGTCTTTTTGATTTTAATTTCCCTAAGCTATAGGACCATAAGTGGAAATGCCCTAGACTCTGTTGCTTTGTTTTTGAGATGTATCAGGAAACACCATACACTTCTCCAGAGTGGCTGTTGGCAATTTACATCCCGCCCATCAGCATAACAAGGCTCCTTTTTCCCCATGGCCTATCTTGCCTTTCTGGATTTTACACTTTTTTCAGATGGCCCTTTAGACCGGGGGGAAGTGACACTTCATAGTAGTTCGGATTTCCATTGCAAGCTTGCTTGGTTTGCCAAAAAGGGTGTATGTGTTTTTTCCTGAATATATTCAGGAACAAACTCATACGCCCTTTTTTGCCAAGTGCATCATTGTCGATGTTCTGCCTCTTTTCCTATGCTTTAAATGCAAATCCAGTCTACCTCCTGAAATCGGTTTCCTGCAATTCTGCCCCGCTTTCAAGTCCTCTTCGCAGCCTTACTTCAATATATTTTTGGACGTTATCTGTCATTTATAACTCTGCAGGTTTGTGAATTACAGGGCCCCTGAGCTCCTTTCTTCAACTCAATTTCTTGTGAGCTGGCTGCAAACCTGCAAGGCTGCTTCAGGTCCTAATCTGCTTCTGGCATGGCACGCTGAGCCTTTGGTTAATTCCTCTTCCTGGTGGGAAATGAGTGTTAAATATGCCCGTCCAGACACCTACCTCACTCTCAACCCCTTGGTGATGTGGGTCCTCTGGTTTGTGGCCACCTTTGTTGGGTTCCTCACCTTTCGATGATGTGGCCCCACTAGTGTGAGGACACTCCTGCCTGGTTCTCATCCACGTGGTTATGTGAACCCCCTGGTGAGAGTCTGTTCCTGGCTGTGTTCCTCACCCTTCTGTGAGGGAGACCCTCTGCTGATAGGTCACTCCTGCATGGCTGGCACACATTGCCTTGGTGAAGTCAGCCGTGTGGTGGCAGTTGGAGCATGCTGGGAATCTCCTTCCACCGGTGATGAGGGCCCTCTTGGGTCAGGCCCTAACTGCTGGGCTCACCAACTTTTCTTAGTGAGCCCAATGATGCTTGGGCACTCCTCTTAGGATCCCATCTCCATGGGGATGTGGGCCTTCTGCTCTGAGGTTCCAACGGCTGGGTTGTTCACATTTTCATGATGTGGGCTCTCTGGTGATAGTTCACAGAGGCCTGGATCCCATAGCCTCTGTGCTCTTGGCCGCTTGCTGGGAGGTTCCAACTGCTGGATTCCTCACTTTTTTAATTTTTTGGGCTCTCTATTGTGAGGATCCTCCTGCCTGCCTCACTCCCAGCCCCTTCGTGATGTGTGTCCTCTGGTTTGAGGCCACATGTGCTGGGTTCCTCACCTTTCGATGATGTGGGACCAATGGTCTTAGGAGAATCCTGCCTGGTTCACATCCCCTTGGTGATGTGGGCCCTCTGTTGAGAGTCTGATCCTGGCTGGGTTCCTCACCCATCTGTGAGGTGGGCCCTCTGCTGTGAGGTCACTCCTGCCTGTCTGGCACACGTCGCCTTGTGGACATGAGCCCTCTGGTGGCACTTGGAGCCTGCTGGGAGCCTCCTCCCCTCGATGATGAGGGCCCTCTGGCATCAGGCCCTAACTGCTGGGCTCCCCACATTATCTGATGTGTGCCAAGTGAGTGAGGACACTCTTGCTATGTTCCCATCCCCATGGGGATATGGGCCTTCTGCTCTGAGGTCAAAACGGCTGGCTTGCTCACAGTACCATGATGTGGGCTCTCTGCTGTTAGTTCACTCCTGCCTGCATCCCATAACTTCTGTGCTCTCGGTCGCCTGCTGGGAGGTTCCAACTGCTGGATTCCTCACCTTTCTTATTCTTTGGGCCCTCTGTTTTTAGGCTACTCCTGCCTGCCTCACTCCCATTCCCTTTGTGATACGTGTCCTCAGATTTGAGGCCACATGTGCTGGGTTCCGAACCTTTCGATGATGTGGCCCCACTGGAGGGAAGACAGTCCTGACTGGTTCCCATCCCCTTGCTGATGTGGGCCCTCAGGTGAGAGTCTGATCCTGGCTGGGTTCCTCAACGTTCTGTGAGGTAGGCCCTCTGCTGTGAGGTCACTCCTGCCTGGCTGGCACACGTCACCTTGGAGACGTGAGCCCTCTGGTGGCAGTTGGAGCATGCAGGGTGCCTCCTCCTCTCGGTGATGACGGCCCTCTGGCGTCAGGCCCTAAATGGTGGGCTCCCCACATTTTCTGATGTGCGCCCAGTGGTGCGAGGACTCTCCAGCCAGGTTCCCATTCCCATGGGGATGTGGGCCTTCTGCGCTGAGGTCCCAATGCCTGGGTTGCTCACAGTTTTATGATGTGGGCCCTCTGATGTGAGTTCACTGCGGCCTGGATCCCATAGCCTCGGTGTTCTGAGCCGCCTGCTGGAAGGTCTAAATGCTGGAATCCTCACGTTTTTTATATTATGTGCCCTGTGTTGTGAGGCTACTCCTGCCTGCCTCACTCCAAGGCCCTTGGTGATGTGGGTCCTCTGGTTTGAGGACACATGTGCTGGGTTCCTCACCTTAAGATGATGAGGCCCCACTGGTGTGAGGATAATCCTGACTGGTTCCCATCCCCTTTGTGATGTGGGTCCTCTGGTGAGAGTCTGATCCTGGCTGGGTTCCTCACCCATCTGTGAGGTGGGCCCTCTACTATCAGGTAACTCTTGCCTGGCTTGCTCACCTCGCCTTGTTGACATGAGCCCTCTGGTGGCACTTGGACCCTGCTGGGAGCCTCCTCACCTCTGTGATGAGGGCCCTCTGACGTCAGGCCCTAACTGCTGGGCTCCCCAACTTTTCTTAGTGAGCCCAGTGATGCTCAGGCACTCCTCTTAGGTTCCCATCTCCATGGGGATGTGGGCCTTCTGCTCTGAGGTTCCAACGGCTGGGTTGATCACAATTTCATGATGTGGGCTCTCTGGTGTTAGTTGACTGTGGCCTGGATCCCATAGCCTCTGTGCTCTTGGCCGCCTGCTGGGAGGTTCCAACTGCTGGATTCCTCACTTTTTTAATTTTTTAGGCCCTCTGTTGTGAGGATCCTCCTGCCTGCCTCACTCCCAGCCCCTTCGTGATGTGTGTCGTCTGGTTTGAGGCCACATGTGCTGGGTTCCTCACCTTTCGATGATGTGGGACCAATGGTCTTAGGAGACTCCTGCCTGGTTCCCATCCCCTTGGTGATGTGGGCCCTCTGTTGAGAGTCTGATCCTGGCTGGGTTCCTCACCCTTCTGTGAGGTTAGCCATCTGCTTTGAGGTCACTCCTGCCTGGCTTGCTCACCTCGCCTTGTGGACATGAGCCCTCTGGTGGCACTTGGAGCCTGCTGGGAGCCTCCTCTCCTCGATGATGAGGGCCCTCTGGCGTCAGGCCCTAACTGCTGGGCTCCCCACATTTTGTGATGTGCGCCCAGTGGTTCGAGGACACTCCATCCAGGTTCACATCCCCATTGGGATGTGGGCCTTCTGCTCTGAGGTCCCAACGGCTGGGTTGTTCACAGTTTCATGATGTGGGCTCTCTGCTCTTAGTTCACTCTGGCCTGGATGCCATAGCCTCTGTGCTCTGGGCTGCCTGCTGGGAGGTTCCAACTGCTCGATTCCTCAACTTTTGTATTCTATGGGTCCTGTGTTGTGATGTTCCTCCTGCCTGCCTCACTCGCAACCCCTTCGTGATGTGGGTCCTCTGGTTTGAGGTCACATGTGCTGGGTTCCGCAACTTTCAATGATGTGGCCCCACTGGTGTGAGGACACTCCTGCCTGGTTCCCATCCCCTTGGTGATGTGGGCCTTCTGGTGACAGTCTTATCCTGGCTGGGTTCCTTACTCTTCTGTGAGGTAGGCCCTCTGCTGTGAGGTCAATCCTGCCTGACTTGCACACATCACCTTGGTGACGTGGGCCCTCTGTTGGCACATGGAACCTGCTGGGAGCATCCTGCCCTCGGTGATGATGGCCCTCTAGCATCAGGCCCTAACTGCTGGGCTCCCTACGTTTTCTGATGTGAGCCCAGTGATGCCAGGACACTCCTGTCAGGTTCCCATCCCCATGGGGATGTGGGCTTTCTGCTCTGAGGTCCCAACGCCTGGGTTGCTCACAGTTTCATGATGTGGGCTCTCTGGTGTTAGTTCACTCCTGCCTGCATCCCATAGCTTCTGTGCTCTCGGCCGCCTGCTGGGAGGTTCCAAATGCTGGATTCCTCACCTTTTTTATTCTTTGGGCCCTCTGTTTTTAGGCTACTCCTACCTGCCTCACTCCCATCCCCTTTGTGATGTATGTCCTCTGATCTGAGGCCGCATGTGCTGGGTTCCTCACCTTTCGATGATGTGGCCCCACTGGTGGGAGGACAGTCCTGACTGGTTCCCATCCCCTTGGTGTTGTGGGCCCTCTGGCGAGAATCTCATCCTGCCTCGGTTCCTCACCCTTCTGTGAGATAGGCCCTCTGCGGTGAGGTCACTACTGCCTGGCTGGCGCATGCCACCTTGTAGACGTGGGCCCTCTGTTGGCAGTTGGAACCTGCTGGGAGTCTCCTCCCCTCAGTTATGAGGGCCCCCTGGCGTCAGGCCCTAACTGTTGGGCTCCTAACACTTTCTGATATGTGCTAAGTGGTGCAAGGCCACTCCTGCCAGGTTCCCATCCCAATGGGGATGTGGGCCTTCTGTTCTGAGGTCCCAATGGCTGGGCTGCTCACAGTTTCATGATGTGGGCCCTCTGCTGTGAGTTCACTGCGGCCTGGATCCCATAGCCTCGGTGCTCTGGGCCACTTGCTGGGAGGTTCCAACTGCTGGATTCCTCAACTTTTATATTCTATGGACCCTGTGTTGTGAGGCCGGTCCTGCCAGCCTAATTCTGAACCCCTTGACGATGTGGTTCCTCTGGTTTGAGGCTACATGTGCTGGGATCCTCACCTTTCGATGATGTTGTCCCACTGGTGTGGGGACACTCCTGCCTGGTTCCCATCCCCTTGTTGATGTGGGCCCTCTGGTGCGAGTCTGATCCTGACTGGGTTCGTCACACTTCTCTGAGGTGGGCCCTCTGCTGTGAGGTCATTCGTGCCTGGTTGGCACACATCGCCTTGGCGACGTCAGCCCTCTGGTGGCAGTTGGAGCCTGCTGGGAGCCTCCTTCCCTTGGTGAAGAGGGTCCTCTGGTGTCAGGCCCTAACTGCTGGTCTCCCAAAATTTTCTGATACGTTCTCAGTGGTGCGAGGACACTCCTACCAGATTTCCATCCCCATGGGGATGTGGGCCTCCTGCTCTGAGGTCCCAATGGCTGGGTTGCTCAGTTTCATGACATGGGCCCTCTTCTGTGAGTTCACTGTGGCCTGGATCCCATAGCCTCGGTGCACTGGGCAGCCTGCTGGGAGGTTCCAACTGCTGGATTCCTCACTTTTTTATTCTAAGAGCCCAGTGTTGTGAGGCTACTCCTGCCTGCCTCACTCCGAGGCCTTTGGTGATGTGGGTCCTCTGGTTTGAGGACACATGTGCTGAGTACCTCACCTTTCGATGATGTGGCCCCACTGGTGTGAAGACACTCCTGCCTGGTTCCCATCCCCTTGGTGATGTGGGCCCTCTGGTGAGAGTCTGAAGTTGGCTGGGTTTCTCACCCTTCTGTGAGGTGGGACCTCTGCTGTGAGGTAACTCCTGCCTGGCTTGCTCACGTAGCCTTGGCAACGTGAGCCCTCAGGTGGCAGTTGGAGCCTGCCGTTAATCTCCTGCCCTCAGTTATGAGAGATCTGGATAAAACATATATGCCATTTTTTGCCAAGTGCATTATTTTCCAAGTTCTGTCTCTTTTCCTATGTTTTAAGAGCGACTCCCGTGTACCTTTTGAAATCGGTTTCCTGCAATTCTGCCCCACATTCAAGTCCTCTTGCCAGCCTTATTTCAATATATTTTTGGACCATAGCTGTCATTTATAACTCTGCAGGTTTGTGAATGACAGTGCCCCTGAGCTCCTTTCTTCAACTCTCTTTCTTGTGAGCTGGCCGCAACACCGCAGGATACCTTCAGGCCCTAGCGTGGTTCCGGCTTGGCATGTTGAGCCTTTGGTTAATTCCTCTTCCTGGTGGGAAATGAGAGTTAAATTTGCCCGTCCAGACACTTCCAGCTAGTCTCTCATTGGTTCTCCCTATTCCTGTTCATTTCCCGCAGAAATTGCAAACTGGGCCAAACAGGAGGTTAAAGGCACTGACTCTCCAAGTGGGGAGAGTGTTAGTAAAGCATCTGGAATGTTGCACCCGAGTACTAGGGACGAAAATTGAGACACATTTGAACACGTTTCCCGATCACATGGTGGATCATACTCTGCATGTCTCATGCATGTTTTACCTGAAGGAAGAATCACTTAAACCTGGAGAGTTGAGACCCATGGAATGGGTACCATACAATATGACTTCAAAGGGTCTGCATTTGCTCACCGAACCTCACCAATCCTATCACTGCTGTGTTTATGCCGCTGTACACAAGATTCGTTCTCTTTCAGACACATATAAATCCATAGGTTTTAAGATTCTTACTAGTCAGGTATATTCTTAGGCGTTTAATATGGGGTGTTGAGTCCACTTCGTTGAGCAAGGAGTAGCTCTTGTCTATTACATATTTGGCTTATGGAATGGTATCTGTGCTAATTTCAATCTCTGGTTTTATGCAGCACCCCAACTCACCTTTCCCCTTAAGCAAGCATAAGTTGGTTTTCTACATTTGAGACCCTGTTCTGTTTTGTAATTCAGTTCCTGGGTAGCCAAGTTTGCATTCCGTGTAGTAGTGATATCTTATGATGTTTCTTTTTCTGTGTGACTTATTTCACTTAGAATCATCGTACCTGAATCCACTCATTATGCTGCTATGGGCCTGATGACATAGATTTCATTGCTGAGTGATATTGCATTGTACGTAAGTACCACAACTTCTTTATCCATTTTTCACTTTCTGCGATATTGAACTGTACTGTAAACGAGGTTCTTGTAAACAGAGCCGGCCCAAACTTTGGGGTGGCTATGTCTTTATGATTTAAATTTCCCTAAGCTATTGGACCATAAGTGGAAGTGCCCTAGGCTCTCTTGCTTTGTTTTTTGGATGTTTCAGGAAACACCATACATTTCCCCAGAGTGGCTGTTGGCAATTTACATCCCGCCCATCAGCATAACAATGCTCCCAGTTCTCCATGGCCTGTCCTGCCTTTCTGGATTTTACACTTTTTTCAGATGGCCCTTTTGATCCCGGGGACAGTGAGACTTCATTGTAGTGCAGATTTCCTTTGCAAGCTTGCTTGGTTGGCCAAAAAGGGCGTATGGGTTTTTTCCTGAATATATTCAGGAAAGAACGCATACGCCCTTTTTGGCCAAGTGCATCATTGTGGACGTTCTGCCTCTTTTCCTATGCTTTACATGCAATTCCAGTCTACCTCCTGAAATCAGTTTCCTGCAACTCTGCCCCACATTCAAGTCCTCATGGCAGCCTTACTTCAATATATTTTTGGACGATAGCTGTCATTTATAACTCTGCAGGTCTGTGAATGAGAGTGCCCCTAAGCTGCTTTCTTCAACTGTCCTTCTTGTGAGCTGGCCGCAACACCGCAGGATTGCCTCAGGCCCTAGTGTGCTTCCGGCATGGCACGCTGAGCCTTTGGTTAATTCCTCTTCCTGGTGGGAAATGAGAGTTAAATTTGCCCGTCCAGACACCTCCAGCTAGTCTCTCATTGGTTCTCCCTATTCCTGTTCATTTCCCGCAGAAATTGCAAACTGGGCCAAACAGAAGTTTAAAGGCACTGACTTTGCAAGTGGGGAGAGTGTTAGTAAAGCATCTGGAATGTTTCACCCGAGTACCAGGTACAAAAACTGAGACACATATGAACAAGTTTCCCGATCACACGGTGGATCATACTCTGGGTTCCACATGCATGTTTTAGCTGAAGGAAGAATCCCTTAAACCTGGAGAGTTGAGACCCATGGAATGGGTTTCATGCAATATGACTTCAAAGGGTCTGCATTTGCTCACCGAAACTCACCAATCGTATCACTGCTGCGTTTATGCCACTGTACACACGCTTGATTCTCTTTCGGAGACATGTAAATCTATAGGTTTTAAGATTCTTACTAGTCAGGAATATTCTTAGGCGTTTAATATGGGGTGTTGAGTCCACTTCGTTGAGCAAGGAGTAGCTCTTGTCTATTATATATTTGGCTTATGGAACGGTATCTGTGCTAATTTCAATCTCTGGTTTTATGCAGCACCCCAACTCACCTTTCCCCTTAAGCAAGCATAAGTTGGTTTTCTACATTTGAGACCCTGTTCTGTTTTGTAATTCAGTTCCAGTGTAGCCAAGTTTACATTCCGTGTATTAGTGTTATCTTATGATGTTTCTTTTTCTGTGTGACTTATTTCACTTAGAATCATCGTACCTGAATCCACTCATTATGCTGCTATGGGCCTGATGACATAGATTTCATTGCTGAGTGATATTGCATTGTACGTAAGTACCACAAAATCTTTATCCATTTTTCGCTTTCTGTGATATTGAACTTGTACCATAAACGAGGTTCTTGTAAACAGAGCCGTCCCAAACATTGGGGTGGCTGTGTGTTTTTGATTTGAATATCCCTAAGCTATAGGACCATACGAGGAAGTGCCCTAGGCTCTGTTGCTTTGTTTTTTAGATGTTTCAGGAAACACCATACACTTCTCCAGAGTGGCTGTTGGCAATTTACATCCCGCCCATCAGCATAACAAGGCTCCCAGTTCTCCATGGCCTGTCCTGCCTTTCTGGATTTTACACATTTTTCAGATGGCCCTTTTGACTGGGGGGCAGTGAGACTTCATTGTAGTGCAGATTTCCTTTGCAAGCTTGCTTGGTTTGCCAAAAAGGGCGTATACGTTTTTTCCTGAATATATTCAGGAAAAAACGCATACGCCCTTTTTGGCCAAGTGCATCATTGTGGACGTTCTGCCTCTTTTCCTATGCTTTTCATGCAATTCCAGTCTACCTCCTGAAATCGGTGTCCTGCAATTCTGCCCCGCTTTCAAGTGCTCTTGGCAGCCTTACTTCAATATATTTTTGGACGATAGCTGTCATTTATAACTCTGCAGGTTTGTGAATGACAGTGCCCCTGAGCTCCTTTCTTCAACTCTCTTTATTGTGAGCTGGCCGAAACACCGCAGGATTGCTTCAGGCCCTAGTGTGGTTCCGGCACGGCAACCTGAGCCTTTGGTTAATTCCTCTTCCTGGTGGGAAATGAGAGTTAAATTTGCCCGTCAAGACACCTCCAGCTAGTCTCTCATTGGTTCTCCCTATTCCTGTTCATTTCCCGCAGAAATTGCAAACTGGGCCAAACACGACGTTAAAGGCACTGACTCTCCAAGTTGGGAGAGTGTTAGTAAAGCGTCTGGAATGTTGCACCCGAGTACCAGGGGACGAAAACTGAGACGCATTTGAACACGTTTCCCGATCACACGGTGGATCATACTCTGGGTTCCACATGCATGTTTTAGCTGAAGGAAGAATCCCTTAAACCTGGAGAGTTGAGACCCATGGAATGGGTACCATGCTATATGATTTCAAAGGGTCTGCATTTGCTCACCGAACCTCACCAATCCTATCACTGCTGCGTTTATGCTGCTGTACACATGCTTGATTCTCTTTCAGAGACATGTAAATCCATAGGTTTTAAGATTCTTACTAGTCAGGTATATTCTAAGGCGTTTAATATGGGGTGTTGAGTCCACTTCGTTGAGCAAGGAGTAGCTCTTGTCTATTACATATTTGGCTTATGGAACGGTATCTGTGCTAATTTCAATCTCTGGTTTTATGCAGCACCCCAACTCCCCTTTCCCTTAAGCAAGCATAAGTTTGTTTTCTACATTTGAGACCCTGTTTTGTTTTGTTATTCAGTTCCTGAGTAGCCAAGTTTACATTCCGTGTATTAGTGTTATCTTATGATATTTCTTTTTCTGTGTGACATATTTCACTTAGAATCATCGTACCTGAATCCACTCATTATGCTGCTACGGGCCTGATGACATAGATTTCATTGCTGAGTGATATTGCATTGTACGTAAGTACCACAAATTCTTTATTCATTTTTCGCTTTCTGTGATAATGAACTTGTACCATAAACGAGGTTCTTGTAAAGAGAGCCGTCCCAAATTTTGGGTGGCTGTGTCTTTTTGATTTGAATTTCCCTAAGCTATAGGAGCATAAGTGTAAGTGCCCTAGGCTCTGTTGCTTTGTTTTTTAAATGTTTCAGGAAACACCATACACTTCTCCAGAGTGGCTGTTGGCAATTTACATCCCGCCCATCAGCATAACAAGGCTCCCAGTTCTCCATGGCCTGTCCTGCCTTTCTGGATTGTACACTTTTTTCAGATGGCCCTTTTGCCCGGGGGGCAGTGAGACTTCATTGTAGAGCAGATTTCCTTTGCAAGCTTGCTTGGTTGGCCAAAAAGGGCGTATGCGTTTTTACCTGAATATATTCAGGAAAAAACGCATACGCCCTTTTTGGCCAAGTGCATCATTGTGGACGTTCTGCCTCTTTTCCTATGCTTTTCATGGAATTCCAGTCTACTTCCTGAAATCGGTTTCCTGCAATTCTGCCCCGCTTTCAAGTGCTCTTGGCAGCCTTACTTCAATATATTTTTGGACGATAGCTGTCATTTATAACTCTGCAGGTTTGTGAATTACAGTGCCCCTGAGCTCCTTTGTTCAACTCGCTTTCTTGTGAGCTGGCCGCAACACCGCAAGATTGATTCAGGCCCTAGTGTGTTTCCGGCATGGCCAGCTGAGCCTTTGGTTAACTCCTCTTCCTGGTGGGAAATGAGAGTTAAATTTGCCCGTCCAGACACCTCCAGGTAGTCTCTCATTGGTTCTCCCTATTCCTGTTCAGTTCCCGCAGAAATTGCAAACTGGGCCAAACAGGAGGTTAAAGGCACTGACTCTCCAAGTGGGGAGAGTGTTAGTAAAGCGTCTGGAATGTTGCACCCGAGTACCAGGGGACGAAAACTGAGACACATTTGAACACGTTTCCCGATCACACGGTGGATCATACTCTGGGTTCCATATGCATGTTTTAGCTGAAGGAAGAATCCCTTAAACCTGGAGAGTTGAGACCCATGGAATGGGTACCATGCAATATGACTTCAAAGGGTCTGCATTTGCTCACCGAACCTCACCAATCCTATCACTGCTGCGTTTATGCTGCTGTACACACGCTTGATTCTCTTTTGGAGACATGTAAATCCATAGGTTTTAAGATTCTTACTAGTCAGGTATATTCTTAGGTGTTTAATATGGTGTGTTGAGTCCACTTCGTTGAGGAAGGAGTAGCTCTTGTCTATTACATATTTGGCTTATGGAACGGTATCTGTGCTCATTTCAATCTCTGGTTTTATGCAGCACCCCAACTCACCTTTCCCCTTAAGCAAGCATAAGTTGGTTTTCTACATTTGAGACCCTGTTCTGTTTTGTAATTCAGTTCCAGTGTAGCCAAGTTTACATTCCGTGTATTAGTGATAACTTATGATATTTCTTTTTCTGTGTGACTTATTTCACTTAGAATCATCGTATCTGAATCCACTCATTATGGTGCTATGGGCCTGATGACATAGATTTCATTGCTGAGTGATATTGCATTGTACGTAAGTACCACAAATTCTTTATTCATTTTTCGCTCTCTGTGATATTGAACTTGTACCATAAATGCATTGTACGTAAGTACCACAAATTCTTTATTCATTTTTCGCTCTCTGTGATATTGAACTTGTACCATAAATGAGGATCTTGTAAACAGAGCCGTCCCAAACTTTGGGGTGGCTGTGTCTTTTTGATTTGAATTTCCCTAAGCTATAGGAGCATAAATGGAAGTGCCCTAGGCTCTGTTGCTTTGTTTTTTAGATGTTTCAGGAAACACCATACACTTCTAGAGAGTGGCTGTTGGCAATTTACATCCCGCCCATCAGCATAACAAGGCTCCCAGTTCTCCATGGCCTGTCCTGCCTTTCTGGATTTTACACTTTTTTCGGATGGCCCTTTTGCCCGTGGGGCAGTGAGACTTCATTGTAGTGCAGATTTCCTTTGCAAGCTTGCTTGGTTGGCCAAAAAGGGCGTATGCGTTTTTTCCTGAATATATTCAGGAAAAAACGCATACGCCCTTTTTGGCCAAGTGCATCATTGTGGACGTTCTGCCTCTTTTCCTATGCTTTTCATGCAATTCCAGTCTACCTCCTGAAATCAGTTTCCTGTAATTCTGCCCCGCTTTCAAGTCCTCTTGGCAGCCTTACTTCAATATATTTTTGGACGATAGCTGTCATTTATAACTCTGCAGGTTTGTGAATGACAGTGCCCCTGAGCTCCTTTGTTCAACTCGCTTTCTTGTGAGCTGGCCGCAACACCGCAGGATTGCTTCAGGCCCTAGTGTGGTTCCGGCACGGCAAGCTGAGCCTTTGGTTAATTCCTCTTCCTGGTGGGAAATGAGAGTTAAATTTGCCCCTCCAGACACCTCCAGCTAGTCTATCATTGGTTCTCCCTATACCTGTTCATTTCCCACAGAAATTGCAAACTGTTCATTTCCCGCAGAAATTGCAAACTGGGCCAAACAGGAGGTTAAAGGCACTGAGTCTCCAAGTGGGGAGAGTGTTAGTAAAGCGTCTGGAATGTTGCACCCGAGTACCAGGGGACGAAATCTGAGACACATTTGAACACGTTTCCCGATCACACGTGGATCATACTCTGGGTTCCACATGCATGTTTTAGCTGAAGGAAGAATCCCTTAAACCTGGAGAGTTGAGACCCATGGAATGGGTACCATGCAATATGACTTCAAAGGGTCTGCATTTGCTCACCGAACCTCACTAATCCTATCACTGCTGCGTTTATGCTGCTGTACACACGCTTGATTCTCTTTTGGAGACATGTAAATCCATAGGTTTTAAGATTCTTACTAGTCAGGTATATTCTTAGGCGTTTAATATGGGGTGTTGAGTCCACTTCGTTGAGGAAGGAGAGTAGCTCTTGTCTATTACATATTTGGCTTATGGAACGGTATCTGTGCTAATTTCAATCTCTGGTTTTATGCAGCACCCCAACTCACCTTTCCCTTAAGCAAGCATAAGTTGGTTTTCTACATTTGAGACCCTGTTCTGTTTTGTAATTCAGTTCCTGGGTAGCCAAGTTTACATTCCGTGTATTAGTGACACCTTATGATATTTCTTTTTCTGTGTGACTTATTTCTCTTAGAATCATCGTACCTGAGTCCACTCATTATGCTGCTACGGGCCTGATGACATAGATTTCATTGCTGAGTGATATTGCATTGTACGTAAGTACCACAAATTCTTTATTCATTTTTCGCTTTCTGTGATATTGAACTTGTACCATAAACGAGGTTCTTGTAAACAGAGCCGTCCCAAACTTTGGGGTGGCTGTGTCTTTTTGATTTTAATTTCCCTAAGCTATAGGAGCATAAGTGGAAGTGCCCTAGGCTCTGTTGCTGTGTTTTTTAAATGTTTCAGGAAACACCATACACTTCTCCAGAGTGGCTGTTGGCAATTTACATCCCGCCCATCAGCATAACAAGGCTCCCAGTTCTCCATGGCCTGTCCTGCCTTTCTGGATTGTACACTTTTTTCAGATGGCCCTTTTGCCCGGGGGGCAGTGAGACTTCATTGTAGAGCAGATTTCCTTTGCAAGCTTGCTTGGTTGGCCAAAAAGGGCGTATGCGTTTTTACCTGAATATATTCAGGAAAAAACGCATACGCCCTTTTTGGCCAAGTGCATCATTGTGGACGTTCTGCCTCTTTTCCTATGCTTTTCATGGAATTCCAGTCTACTTCCTGAAATCGGTTTCCTGCAATTCTGCCCCGCTTTCAAGTGCTCTTGGCAGCCTTACTTCAATATATTTTTGGACGATAGCTGTCATTTATAACTCTGCAGGTTTGTGAATTACAGTGCCCCTGAGCTCCTTTGTTCAACTCGCTTTCTTGTGAGCTGGCCGCAACACCGCAAGATTGATTCAGGCCCTAGTGTGTTTCCGGCATGGCCAGCTGAGCCTTTGGTTAACTCCTCTTCCTGGTGGGAAATGAGAGTTAAATTTGCCCGTCCAGACACCTCCAGGTAGTCTCTCATTGGTTCTCCCTATTCCTGTTCAGTTCCCGCAGAAATTGCAAACTGGGCCAAACAGGAGGTTAAAGGCACTGACTCTCCAAGTGGGGAGAGTGTTAGTAAAGCGTCTGGAATGTTGCACCCGAGTACCAGGGGACGAAAACTGAGACACATTTGAACACGTTTCCCGATCACACGGTGGGTCATACTCTGGGTTCCATATGCATGTTTTAGCTGAAGGAAGAATCCCTTAAACCTGGAGAGTTGAGACCCATGGAATGGGTACCATGCAATATGACTTCAAAGGGTCTGCATTTGCTCACCGAACCTCACCAATCCTATCACTGCTGCGTTTATGCTGCTGTACACACGCTTGATTCTCTTTTGGAGACATGTAAATCCATAGGTTTTAAGATTCTTACTAGTCAGGTATATTCTTAGGTGTTTAATATGGTGTGTTGAGTCCACTTCGTTGAGGAAGGAGTAGCTCTTGTCTATTACATATTTGGCTTATGGAACGGTATCTGTGCTCATTTCAATCTCTGGTTTTATGCAGCACCCCAACTCACCTTTCCCCTTAAGCAAGCATAAGTTGGTTTTCTACATTTGAGACCCTGTTCTGTTTTGTAATTCAGTTCCAGTGTAGCCAAGTTTACATTCCGTGTATTAGTGATAACTTATGATATTTCTTTTTCTGTGTGACTTATTTCACTTAGAATCATCGTATCTGAATCCACTCATTATGGTGCTATGGGCCTGATGACATAGATTTCATTGCTGAGTGATATTGCATTGTACGTAAGTACCACAAATTCTTTATTCATTTTTCGCTCTCTGTGATATTGAACTTGTACCATAAATGCATTGTACGTAAGTACCACAAATTCTTTATTCATTTTTCGCTCTCTGTGATATTGAACTTGTACCATAAATGAGGATCTTGTAAACAGAGCCGTCCCAAACTTTGGGGTGGCTGTGTCTTTTTGATTTGAATTTCCCTAAGCTATAGGAGCATAAATGGAAGTGCCCTAGGCTCTGTTGCTTTGTTTTTTAGATGTTTCAGGAAACACCATACACTTCTAGAGAGTGGCTGTTGGCAATTTACATCCCGCCCATCAGCATAACAAGGCTCCCAGTTCTCCATGGCCTGTCCTGCCTTTCTGGATTTTACACTTTTTTCGGATGGCCCTTTTGCCCGTGGGGCAGTGAGACTTCATTGTAGTGCAGATTTCCTTTGCAAGCTTGCTTGGTTGGCCAAAAAGGGCGTATGCGTTTTTTCCTGAATATATTCAGGAAAAAACGCATACGCCCTTTTTGGCCAAGTGCATCATTGTGGACGTTCTGCCTCTTTTCCTATGCTTTTCATGCAATTCCAGTCTACCTCCTGAAATCAGTTTCCTGTAATTCTGCCCCGCTTTCAAGTCCTCTTGGCAGCCTTACTTCAATATATTTTTGGACGATAGCTGTCATTTATAACTCTGCAGGTTTGTGAATGACAGTGCCCCTGAGCTCCTTTGTTCAACTCGCTTTCTTGTGAGCTGGCCGCAACACCGCAGGATTGCTTCAGGCCCTAGTGTGGTTCCGGCACGGCAAGCTGAGCCTTTGGTTAATTCCTCTTCCTGGTGGGAAATGAGAGTTAAATTTGCCCCTCCAGACACCTCCAGCTAGTCTATCATTGGTTCTCCCTATACCTGTTCATTTCCCACAGAAATTGCAAACTGTTCATTTCCCGCAGAAATTGCAAACTGGGCCAAACAGGAGGTTAAAGGCACTGAGTCTCCAAGTGGGGAGAGTGTTAGTAAAGCGTCTGGAATGTTGCACCCGAGTACCAGGGGACGAAATCTGAGACACATTTGAACACGTTTCCCGATCACACGTGGATCATACTCTGGGTTCCACATGCATGTTTTAGCTGAAGGAAGAATCCCTTAAACCTGGAGAGTTGAGACCCATGGAATGGGTACCATGCAATATGACTTCAAAGGGTCTGCATTTGCTCACCGAACCTCACTAATCCTATCACTGCTGCGTTTATGCTGCTGTACACACGCTTGATTCTCTTTTGGAGACATGTAAATCCATAGGTTTTAAGATTCTTACTAGTCAGGTATATTCTTAGGCGTTTAATATGGGGTGTTGAGTCCACTTCGTTGAGGAAGGAGAGTAGCTCTTGTCTATTACATATTTGGCTTATGGAACGGTATCTGTGCTAATTTCAATCTCTGGTTTTATGCAGCACCCCAACTCACCTTTCCCTTAAGCAAGCATAAGTTGGTTTTCTACATTTGAGACCCTGTTCTGTTTTGTAATTCAGTTCCTGGGTAGCCAAGTTTACATTCCGTGTATTAGTGACACCTTATGATATTTCTTTTTCTGTGTGACTTATTTCTCTTAGAATCATCGTACCTGAGTCCACTCATTATGCTGCTACGGGCCTGATGACATAGATTTCATTGCTGAGTGATATTGCATTGTACGTAAGTACCACAAATTCTTTATTCATTTTTCGCTTTCTGTGATATTGAACTTGTACCATAAACGAGGTTCTTGTAAACAGAGCCGTCCCAAACTTTGGGGTGGCTGTGTCTTTTTGATTTTAATTTCCCTAAGCTATAGGAGCATAAGTGGAAGTGCCCTAGGCTCTGTTGCTGTGTTTTTTAAATGTTTCAGGAAACACCATACACTTCTCCAGAGTGGCTGTTGGCAATTTACATCCCGCCCATCAGCATAACAAGGCTCCCAGTTCTCCATGGCCTGTCCTGCCTTTCTGGATTGTACACTTTTTTCAGATGGCCCTTTTGCCCGGGGGGCAGTGAGACTTCATTGTAGAGCAGATTTCCTTTGCAAGCTTGCTTGGTTGGCCAAAAAGGGCGTATGCGTTTTTACCTGAATATATTCAGGAAAAAACGCATACGCCCTTTTTGGCCAAGTGCATCATTGTGGACGTTCTGCCTCTTTTCCTATGCTTTTCATGGAATTCCAGTCTACTTCCTGAAATCGGTTTCCTGCAATTCTGCCCCGCTTTCAAGTGCTCTTGGCAGCCTTACTTCAATATATTTTTGGACGATAGCTGTCATTTATAACTCTGCAGGTTTGTGAATTACAGTGCCCCTGAGCTCCTTTGTTCAACTCGCTTTCTTGTGAGCTGGCCGCAACACCGCAAGATTGATTCAGGCCCTAGTGTGTTTCCGGCATGGCCAGCTGAGCCTTTGGTTAACTCCTCTTCCTGGTGGGAAATGAGAGTTAAATTTGCCCGTCCAGACACCTCCAGGTAGTCTCTCATTGGTTCTCCCTATTCCTGTTCAGTTCCCGCAGAAATTGCAAACTGGGCCAAACAGGAGGTTAAAGGCACTGACTCTCCAAGTGGGGAGAGTGTTAGTAAAGCGTCTGGAATGTTGCACCCGAGTACCAGGGGACGAAAACTGAGACACATTTGAACACGTTTCCCGATCACACGGTGGGTCATACTCTGGGTTCCATATGCATGTTTTAGCTGAAGGAAGAATCCCTTAAACCTGGAGAGTTGAGACCCATGGAATGGGTACCATGCAATATGACTTCAAAGGGTCTGCATTTGCTCACCGAACCTCACCAATCCTATCACTGCTGCGTTTATGCTGCTGTACACACGCTTGATTCTCTTTTGGAGACATGTAAATCCATAGGTTTTAAGATTCTTACTAGTCAGGTATATTCTTAGGTGTTTAATATGGTGTGTTGAGTCCACTTCGTTGAGGAAGGAGTAGCTCTTGTCTATTACATATTTGGCTTATGGAACGGTATCTGTGCTCATTTCAATCTCTGGTTTTATGCAGCACCCCAACTCACCTTTCCCCTTAAGCAAGCATAAGTTGGTTTTCTACATTTGAGACCCTGTTCTGTTTTGTAATTCAGTTCCAGTGTAGCCAAGTTTACATTCCGTGTATTAGTGATAACTTATGATATTTCTTTTTCTGTGTGACTTATTTCACTTAGAATCATCGTATCTGAATCCACTCATTATGGTGCTATGGGCCTGATGACATAGATTTCATTGCTGAGTGATATTGCATTGTACGTAAGTACCACAAATTCTTTATTCATTTTTCGCTCTCTGTGATATTGAACTTGTACCATAAATGCATTGTACGTAAGTACCACAAATTCTTTATTCATTTTTCGCTCTCTGTGATATTGAACTTGTACCATAAATGAGGATCTTGTAAACAGAGCCGTCCCAAACTTTGGGGTGGCTGTGTCTTTTTGATTTGAATTTCCCTAAGCTATAGGAGCATAAATGGAAGTGCCCTAGGCTCTGTTGCTTTGTTTTCTAGATGTTTCAGGAAACACCATACACTTCTCCAGAGTGGCTGTTAGCAATTTACATCCCGCCCATCAGCATAACAAGGCTCCCAGTTCTCCATGGCCTGTCCTGCCTTTCTGGATTTTACACTTTTTTCAGATGGCCCTTTTGCCCGGGGGGCAGTGAGACTTCATTGTAGTGCAGATTTCCTTTGCAAGCTAGCTTGGTTGGCCAAAAAGCGCGTATGCGTTTTTTCCTGAATATATTCAGGAAAAAACGCATACGCCCTTTTTGTCCAAGTGCATCATTGTGGACGTTCTGCCTCTTTTCCTATGCTTTTCATGCAATTCCAGTCTACCTCCTGAAATCGGTTTCCTGTAATTCTGCCCCGCTTTCAAGTCCTCTTGGCAGCCTTACTTCAATATATTTTTGGACGATAGCTGTCATTTATAACTCTGCAGGTTTGTGAATGACAGTGCCCCTGAGCTCCTTTGTTCAACTCGCTTTCTTGTGAGCTGGCCGCAACACCGCAGGATTGCTTCAGGCCCTAGTGTGGTTCCGGCACGGCAAGCTGAGCCTTTGGTTAATTCCTCTTCCTGGTGGGAAATGAGAGTTAAATTTGCCCCTCCAGACACCTCCAGCTAGTCTATCATTGGTTCTCCCTATACCTGTTCATTTCCCACAGAAATTGCAAACTGTTCATTTCCCGCAGAAATTGCAAACTGGGCCAAACAGGAGGTTAAAGGCACTGAGTCTCCAAGTGGGGAGAGTGTTAGTAAAGCGTCTGGAATGTTGCACCCGAGTACCAGGGGACGAAATCTGAGACACATTTGAACACGTTTCCCGATCACACGTGGATCATACTCTGGGTTCCACATGCATGTTTTAGCTGAAGGAAGAATCCCTTAAACCTGGAGAGTTGAGACCCATGGAATGGGTACCATGCAATATGACTTCAAAGGGTCTGCATTTGCTCACCGAACCTCACTAATCCTATCACTGCTGCGTTTATGCTGCTGTACACACGCTTGATTCTCTTTTGGAGACATGTAAATCCATAGGTTTTAAGATTCTTACTAGTCAGGTATATTCTTAGGCGTTTAATATGGGGTGTTGAGTCCACTTCGTTGAGGAAGGAGAGTAGCTCTTGTCTATTACATATTTGGCTTATGGAACGGTATCTGTGCTAATTTCAATCTCTGGTTTTATGCAGCACCCCAACTCACCTTTCCCTTAAGCAAGCATAAGTTGGTTTTCTACATTTGAGACCCTGTTCTGTTTTGTAATTCAGTTCCTGGGTAGCCAAGTTTACATTCCGTGTATTAGTGACACCTTATGATATTTCTTTTTCTGTGTGACTTATTTCTCTTAGAATCATCGTACCTGAGTCCACTCATTATGCTGCTACGGGCCTGATGACATAGATTTCATTGCTGAGTGATATTGCATTGTACGTAAGTACCACAAATTCTTTATTCATTTTTCGCTTTCTGTGATATTGAACTTGTACCATAAACGAGGTTCTTGTAAACAGAGCCGTCCCAAACTTTGGGGTGGCTGTGTCTTTTTGATTTTAATTTCCCTAAGCTATAGGAGCATAAGTGGAAGTGCCCTAGGCTCTGTTGCTTTGTTTTTTAGATGTTTCAGGAAACACCATACACTTCTCCAGAGTGGCTGTTGGCAATTTACATCCCGCCCATCAGCATAACAAGGCTCCCAGTTCTCCATGGCCTGTCCTGCCTTTCTGGATTTTACACTTTTTTCAGATGGCCCTTTTGCCCGGGGGGCAGTGAGACTTCATTGTAGTGCAGATTTCCTTTGCAAGCTTGCTTGGTTGGCCAAAAAGGGCGTATGCGTTTTTTCCTGAATATATTCAGGAAAAAACGCATACGCCCTTTTTGGCCAAGTGCATCATTGTGGACGTTCTGCCTCTTTTCCTATGCTTTTCATGCAATTCCAGTCTACCTCCTGAAATCGGTTTCCTGCAATTCTGCCCCGCTTTCAAGTGCTCTTGGCAGCCTTACTTCAATATATTTTTGGACGATAGCTGTCATTTATAACTCTGCAGGTTTGTGAATGACAGTGCCCCTGAGCTCCTTTGTTCAACTCGCTTTCTTGTGAGCTGGCCGCAACACCGCAAGATTTCTTCAGGCCCTAGTGTGGTTCCGGCATGGCAAGCTGAGCCTTTGGTTAATTCCTCTTCCTGGTGGGAAATGAGAGTTAAATTTGCCCGTCCAGACACCTCCAGGTAGTCTCTCATTGGTTCTCCCTATTCCTGTTCATTTCCCGCAGAAATTGCAAACTGGGCCAAACAGGAGGTTAAAGGCACTGACTCTCCAAGTGGGGAGAGTTTTAGTAAAGCGTCTGGAATGTTGCACCCGAGTACCAGGGGACTTAAACTGAGACATATTTGAACACGTTTCCCGATCACACGGTGGATCATACTCTGGGTTCCACATGCATGTTTTAGCTGAAGGAAGAATCCCTTAAACCTGGAGAGTTGAGACCCATGGAATGGGTACCATGCAATATGACTTCAAAGGGTCTGCATTTGCTCACCGAACCTCACTAATCCTATCACTGCTGCGTTTATGCTGCTGTACACACGCTTGATTCTCTTTTGGAGACATGAAAATCCATAGGTTTTTAGATTCTTACCAGTCAGGTATATTCTTAGGCGTTTAATATGGGGTGTTGAGTCCAGTTCGTTGAGCAAGAAGTAGCTCTTGTCTATTACATATTTGGCTTATGGAACGGTATCTGTACTAATTTCAATCTCTGGTTTTATGCAGCACCCTAACTCACCTTTCCCCTTTAGCAAGCATAAGTTGGTTTTCTACATTTGAGACCCTGTTCTGTTTTGTAATTCAGTTCCTGGGTAGCCAAGTTTACATTCCGTGTATTAGTGATACCTTATGATATTTCTTTTTCTGTGTGACTTATTTCTCTTAGAATCATCGTACCTGAGTCCACTCATTATGCTGCTACGGGCCTGATGACATAGATTTCATTGCTGAGTGATATTGCATTGTACGTAAGTACCACAAATTCTTTATTCATTTTTCGCTTTCTGTGATATTGAACTTGTACCATAAACGAGGTTCTTGTAAACAGAGCCGTCCCAAATTTGGGGTGGCTGTGTCTTTTTGATTTGAATTTCCCTAAGCTATAGGAGCATAAATGGAAGTGCCCTAGGCTCTGTTGCTTTGTTTTTTAGATGTTTCAGGAAACACCATACACTTCTCCAGAGTGGCTGTTGGCAATTTACATCCCGCCCATCAGCATAACAAGGCTCCCAGTTCTCCATGGCCTGTCCTGCCTTTCTGGATTTTACACTTTTTTCAGATGGCCCTTTTGCCCGTGGGGCAGTGAGACTTCATTGTAGTGCAGATTTCCTTTGCAAGCTTGCTTGGTTGGCCAAGAAGCGCGTATGCGTTTTTTCCTGAATATATTCAGGAAAAAACGCATACGCCCTTTTTGGCCAAGTGCATCATTGTGGACGTTCTGCCTCTTTTCCTATGCTTTTCATGCAATTCCAGTCTACCTCCTGAAATCGGTGTCCTGCAATTCTGCCCCGCTTTCAAGTCCTCTTGGCAGCCTTACTTCAATATATTTTTGGACGATAGCTGTCATTTATAACTCTGCAGGTTTGTGAATGACAGTGCCCCTGAGCTCCTTTGTTCAACTCGCTTTCTTGTGAGCAGGCCGCAACACAGCAAGATTGCTTCAGGCCCTAGTGTGGTTCCGGCACGGCAAGCTGAGCCTTTGGTTAATTCCTCTTCCTGGTGGGAAATGAGAGTTAAATTTGCCCGTCCAGACACCTCCAGTTAGTCTCTCATTGGTTCTCCCTATTCCTGTTCATTTCCCGCAGAAATTGCAAACTGGGCCAAACAGGAGGTTAAAGGCACTGACTCTCCAAGTGGGGAGAGTGTTAGTAAAGCGTCTGGAATGTTGCACCCGAGTACCAGGGGACAAAAACTGAGACACATTTGAACACGTTTCCCGATCACACGGTGGATCATACTCTGGGTTCCACATGCATGTTTTAGCTGAAGGAAGAATCCCTTAAACCTGGAGAGTTGAGGCCCATGGAATGGGTACCATGCAATATGACTTCAAAGGGTCTGCATTGCTCACCGAACCTCACTAATCCTATCACTGCTGCGTTTATGCTGCTGTACACACGCTTGATTCTCTTTCGGAGACATGTAAATCCATAGGTTTTAAGATTCTTACTAGTCAGGTATATTCTTACGCGTTTAATATGGGGTGTTGTGTCCACTTCGTTGAGGAAGGAGTAGCTCTTGTCTATTATATATTTGGCTTATGGAACGGTATCTGTGCTAATTTCAATCTCGGGTTTTATGCAGCACCCCAACTCACCTTTCCCCTTAAGCAAGCATAAGTTGGTTTTCTACATTTGAGACCCTGTTCTGTTTTGTAATTCAGTTCCTGGGTAGCCAAGTTTACATTCTGTGTATTAGTGATACCTTATGATATTTCTTTTTCTGTGTGACTTATTTCTCTTAGAATCATCATACCTGAGTCCACTTATTATGCTGCTACGGGCCTGATGACATAGATTTCATTGCTCAGTGATATTGCATTGTACGTAAGTACCACAAATTCTTTATTCATTTTTCGCTTTCTGTGATATTGAACTTGTACCATAAACGAGGTTCTTGTAAACAGAGCCGTCCCAAACTTTGGGGTGGCTGTGTCTTTTCTATTTTAATTTCCCTAAGCTATAGGAGCATAAGTGGAAGTGCCCTAGGCTCTGTTGCTTTGTTTTTTAGATGTTTCAGGAAACACCATACACTTCTCCAGAGTGGCTGTTGGCAATTTACATCCCGCCCATCAGCATAACAAGGCTCCCAGTTCTCCATGGCCTGTCCTGCCTTTCTGGATTTTACACTTTTTTCAGATGGCCCTTTTGCCCGTGGGGCAGTGAGACTTCATTGTAGTGCAGATTTCCTTTGCAAGCTTGCTTGGTTGGCCAAAAAGGGCGTATGCGTTTTTTCCTGAATATATTCAGGAAAAAACGCATACGCCCTTTTTGGCCAAGTGCATCATTGTGGACGTTCTGCCTCTTTTCCTATGCTTTTCATGCAATTCCAGTCTACCTCCTGAAATCGGTGTCCTGCAATTCTGCCCCGCTTTCAAGTGCTCTTGGCAGCCTTACTTCAATATATTTTTGGACGATAGCTGTCATTTATAACTCTGCAGGTTTGTGAATGACAGTGCCCCTGAGCTCCTTTCTTCAGCTCTCTTTATTGTGAGCTGGCCGCAACACTGCAGGATTGCTTCAGGCCCTAGTGTGGTTCCGGCACGGCAAGCTGAGCCTTTGGTTAATTCCTCTTCCTGGTGGGAAATGAGAGTTAAATTTGCCCGTCCAGACACCTCCAGCTAGTCTCTCATTGGTTCTCCCTATTCCTGTTCATTTCCCGCAGAAATTGCAAACTGGGCCAAACAGGAGGTTAAAGGCACTGACTCTCCAAGTGGGGAGAGTGTTAGTAAAGCGTCTGGAATGTTGCACCCGAGTACCAGGGGACTTAAACTGAGACATATTTGAACACGTTTCCCGATCACACGGTGAATCATACTCTGGGTTTCACATGCATGTTTTAGCTGAAGGAAGAATCCCTTAAACCTGGAGAGATGAGACCGATGGAATGGGTACCATGCAATATGACTTCAAAGTGTCTGCATTTGCTCACCGAACCTCACCAATCCTATCACTGCTGCATTTATGCTGCTGTACACACGCTTGATTCTCTTTCAGAGACATGTAAACCCATAGGTTTTTAGATTCTTACTAGTCAGGTATATTCTTAGGCGTTTAATATGGGGTGTTGAGTCCACTTCGTTGAGGAAGGAGTAGCTCTTGTCTATTATATATTTGGCTTATGGAACGGTATCTGTGCTAATTTCAATCTCTGGTTTTATGCAGCACCCCAACTCACCTTTCCCCTTAAGCAAGCATAAGTTGGTTTTCTACATTTGAGACCCTGTTCTGTTTTGTAATTCAGTTCCTGGGTAGCCAAGTTTACATTCGGTGTATTAGTGATACCTTATGATATTTCTTTTTCTGTGTGACTTATTTCTCTTAGAATCATCGTACCTGAGTCCACTCATTATGCTGCTATGGGCCTGATGACATAGATTTCATTGCTGAGTCATATTGCATTGTACGTAAGTACCACAAATTCTTTATTCATTTTTCGCTTTCTGTGATATTGAACTTGTACCATAAACGAGGTTCTTGTAAACAGAGCCGTCCCAAACTTTGGGGTGGCTGTGTCTTTTCTATTTTAATTTCCCTAAGCTATAGGAGCATAAGTGGAAGTGCCCTAGGCTCTGTTGCTTTGTTTTTTAGATGTTTCAGGAAACACCATACACTTCTCCAGAGTGGCTGTTGGCAATTTACATCCCGCCCATCAGCATAACAAGGCTCCCAGTTCTCCATGGCCTGTCCTGCCTTTCTGGATTTTACACTTTTTTCAGATGGCCCTTTTGCCCGGGGGGCAGTGAGACTTCATTGTAGTGCAGATTTCCTTTGCAAGCTTGCTTGGTTGGCCAAAAAGGGCGTATGCGTTTTTTCCTGAATATATTCAGGAAAAAACGCATACGCCCTTTTTGGCCAAGTGCATCATTGTGGACGTTCTGCCTCTTTTCCTATGCTTTTCATGCAATTCCAGTCTACCTCCTGAAATCGGTGTCCTGCAATTCTGCCCCGCCTTCAAGTGCTCTTGGCAGCCTTACTTCAATATATTTTTGGACGATAGCTGTCATTTATAACTCTGCAGGTTTGTGAATGACAGTGCCCCTGAGCTCCTTTGTTCAACTCGTTTTCTTTTGAGCAGGCCGCAACACCGCAAGATTGTTTCAGGCCCTAGTGTGGTTCCGGCACGGCAAGCTGAGCCTTTGGTTAACTCCTCTTCCTGGTGGGAAATGAGAGTTAAATTTGCCCGTCCAGACACCTCCAGCTAGTCTCTCATTGGTTCTCCCTATTCCTGTTCATTTCCCGCAGAAATTGCAAACTGGGCCAAACACGACGTTAAAGGCACTGACTCTCCAAGTGGGGAGAGTGTTAGTAAAGCGTCTGGAATGTTGCACCCGAGTACCAGGGGACTTAAACTGAGACACATTTGAACACGTTTCCCAATCACACGGTGGATCATACTCTGGGTTCCACATGCATGTTTTAGCTGAAGGAAGAATCCCTTAAACCTGGAGAGTTGAGACCCATGGAATGGGTACCATGCAATATGACTTCAAAGGGTCTGCATTTGCTCACCGAACCTCAACAATCCTATCACTGCTGCGTTTATGCTGCTGTACACATGCTTGATTCCCTTTCGGAGACATGTAAATCCATAGGTTTTAAGATTCTTACTAGTCAGGTATATTCTTAGGCGTTTAATATGGGGTGTTGAGTCCACTTCGTTGAGGAAGGAGTAGCTCTTGTCTATTATATACTTGGCTTATGGAACGGTATTTGTGCTAATTTCAATCTCTGGTTTTATGCAGCACCCCAACTCACCTTTCCCCTTAAGCAAGCATAAGTTGGTTTTCTACATTTGAGACCCTGTTCTGTTTTGTAATTCAGTTCCTGGGTAGCCAAGTTTACATTCGGTGTATTAGTGATACCTTATGATATTTCTTTTTCTGTGTGACTTATTTCTCTTAGAATCATCGTACCTGAGTCCACTCATTATGCTGCTACGGGCCTGATGACATAGATTTCATTGCTGAGTGATATTGCATTGTACGTAAGTACCACAAATTCTTTATTCATTTTTCGCTTTCTGTGATATTGAACTTGTACCATAAACGAGGTTCTTGTAAACAGAGCCGTCCCAAACTTTGGGGTGGCTGTGTCTTTTCTATTTTAATTTCCTTAAGCTATAGGAGCATAAGTGGAAGTGCCCTAGGCTCTGTTGCTTTGTTTTTTAGATGTTTCAGGAAACACCATACACTTCTCCAGAGTGGCTGTTGGCAATTTACATCCCGCCCATCAGCATAACAAGGCTCCCAGTTCTCCATGGCCTGTCCTGCCTTTCTGGATTTTACACTTTTTTCAGATGGCCCTTTTGCCCGGGGGGCAGTGAGACTTCATTGTAGTGCAGATTTCCTTTGCAAGCTTGCTTGGTTGGCCACAAAGGGCGTATGCGTTTTTTCCTGAATATATTCAGGAAAAAACGCATACGCCCTTTTTGGCCAAGTGCATCATTGTGGACGTTCTGCCTCTTTTCCTATGCTTTTCATGCAATACCAGTCTACCTCCTGAAATCGGTTTCCTGCAATTCTGCCCCGCTTTCAAGTGCTCTTGGCAGCCTTACTTCAATATATTTTTGGACGATAGCTGTCATTTATAACTCTGCAGGTTTGTGAATGACAGTGCCCCTGAGCTCCTTCGTTCAACTCGCTTTCTTGTGAGCTGGCCGCAACACCGCAAGATTGCTTCAGGCCCTAGTGTGGTTCTGGCACGGCAAGCTGAGCCTTTGGTTATCTCCTCTTCGTGGTGGGAAATGAGAGTTAAATTTGCCCGTCCAGACACCTCCAGCTAGTCTCTCATTGGATCTCCCTATTCCTGTTCATTTCCCGCAGAAATTGCAAACTGGGGCAAACAGGACGTTAAAGGCACTGACTCTCCAAGAGGGGAGAGTGTTAGTAAAGCGTCTGGAATGTTGCACCCGAGTACCAGGGGACGAAAACTGAGACACATTTGAACACGTTTCCCGATCACACGGTGGATCATACTCTGGGTTCCACATGCATGTTTTAGCTGAAGGAAGAATCCCTTAAACCTGGAGAGTTGAGACCCATGGAATGGGTACCATGCAATATGACTTCAAAGGGTCTGTATTTGCTCACCGAACCTCACTAATCCTATCACTGCTGCGTTTATGCTGCTGTACACACGCTTGATTCTCTTTTGGAGACATGTAAATCCATAGGTTTTAAGATTCTTACTACTCAGGTATATTCTTAGGCGTTTAATATGGGGTGTTGAGTCCACTTCGTTGAGGAAGGAGTAGCTCTAGTCTATTACATATTTGGCTTATGGAATGGTATCTGTGCTAATTTCAATCTCGGGTTTTATGCAGCACCCCAACTCACCTTTCCCCTTAAGCAAGCATAAGTTGGTTTTCTACATCTGAGACCCTGTTCTGTTTTGTAATTCAATTCCTGTGTAGCCAAGTTTACATTCCGTGTATTAGTGATACCTTATGATATTTCTTTTTCTGTGTGACTTATTTCTCTTAGAATCATCGTACCTGAGTCCACTCATTATGCTGCTACGGGCCTGATGACATAGATTTCATTGCTGAGTGATATTGCATTGTACGTAAGTACCACAAATTCTTTATTCATTTTTCGCTTTCTGTGATATTGAACTTGTACCATAAACGAGGTTCTTGTAAACAGAGCCGTCCCAAACTTTGGGGTGGCTGTGTCTTTTTGATTTGAATTTCCCTAAGCTATAGGAGCATAAGTGGAAGTGCCCTAGGCTCTGTTGCTTTGTTTTTTAGATGTTTCAGGAAACACCATACACTTCTCCAGAGTGGCTGTTGGCAATTTACATCCCGCCCATCAGCATAACAAGGCTCCCAGTTCTCCATGGCCTGTCCTGCCTTTCTGGATTTTACACCTTTTTCAGATGACCCTTTTGCCCGTGGGGCAGTGAGACTTCATTGTAGTGCAGATTTCCTTTGCAAGCTTGCTTGGTTGGCCAAAAAGGGCGTATGCGTTTTTTCTTGAATATATTCAGGAAAAAACGCATACGCCCTTTTTGGCCAAGTGCATCATTGTGGACGTTCTGCCTCTTTTCCTATGCTTTTCATGCAATTCCAGTCTACCTCCTGAAATCGGTTTCCTGCAATTCTGCCCCGCTTTCAAGTGCTCTTGGCAGCCTTACTTCAATATATTTTTCGACGATAGCTGTCATTTATAACTCTGCAGGTTTGTGAATGACAGTGCCCCTGAGGTCCTTTCTTCAACTCTCTTTATTGTGAGCTGGCCGCAACACCGCAGGATTGCTTCAGGTCCTAGTGTGGTTCCGGCACGGCAAGCTGAGCCTTTGGTTAATTCCTCTTCCTGGTGGGAAATGAGAGTTAAATTTGCCCGTCCAGACACCTCCAGCTAGTCTCTCATTGGTTCTCCCTATTCCTGTTCATTTCCCGCAGAAATTGCAAACTAGGCCAAACAGGAGGTTAAAGGCACTGACTCTCCAAGTGGGGAGAGTGTTAGTAAAGCGTCTGGAATGTTGCACCCGAGTACCAGGGGACCAAAACTGAGACACATTTGAACACGTTTCCCGATCACACGGTGGATCATACTCTGGGTTCCACATGCATGTTTTAGCTGAAGGAAGAATCCCTTAAACCTGGAGAGTTGAGACCCATGGAATGGGTACCATGCAATATGACTTCAAAGGGTCTGCATTTGCTCACCGAACCTCAACAATCCTATCACTGCTGCGTTTATGCTGCTGTACACACGCTTGATTCTCTTTTGGAGACATGTAAATCCATAGGTTTTAAGATTCTTACTAGTCAGCTATATTGTTAGGCGTTTAATATGGGGTGTTGAGTGCACTTCGTTGAGCAAGGAGTAGCTCTTGTCTATTACATATTTGGCTTATGGAACGGTATCTGTGCTAATTTCAATCTCTGGTTTTATGCAGCACCCCAACTCACCTTTCCCCTTAAGCAAGCATAAGTTGGTTTTCTACATTTGAGACCCTGTTCTGTTTTGTAATTCAGTTCCTGGGTAGCCAAGTTTACATTCCGTGTATTAGTGATACCTTATGATATTTCTTTTTCTGTGTGACTTATTTCTCTTAGAATCATCGTACCTGAGTCCACTCATTATGCTGCTACAGGCCTGATGACATAGATTTCATTGCTGAGTGATATTGCATTGTACGTAAGTACCACAAATTCTTTATTCATTTTTCGCTTTCTGTGATATTGAACTTGTACCATAAACGAGGTTCTTGTAAACAGAGCCGTCCCAAACTTTGGGGTGGCTGTGTCTTTTTGATTTGAATTTCCCTAAGCTATAGGAGCATAAGTGGAAGTGCCCTAGGCTCTGTTGCTTTGTTTTTTAGATGTTTCAGGAAACACCATACACTTCTCCAGAGTGGCTGTTGGCAATTTACATCCCGCCCATCAGCATAACAAGGCTCCCAGTTCTCCATGGCCTGTCCTGCCTTTCTGGATTTTACACTTTTTTCAGATGGCCCTTTTGCCCGGGGGGCAGTGAGACTTCATTGTAGTGCAGATATCCTTTGCAAGCTTGCTTGGTTGGCCAAAAAGGGCGTATGCGTTTTTTCCTGAATATATTCAGGAAAAAACGCATACGCCCTTTTTGGCCAAGTGCATCATTGTGGACGTTCTGCCTCTTTTCCTATGCTTTTCATGCAATTCCAGTCTACCTCCTGAAATCGGTTTCCTGCAATTCTGCCCCGCTTTCAAGTGCTCTTGGCAGCCTTACTTCAATATATTTTTGGACGATAGCTGTCATTTATAACTCTGCAGGTTTGTGAATGACAGTGCCCCTGAGGTCCTTTCTTCAACTCTCTTTATTGTGAGCTGGCCGCAACACCGCAGGATTGCTTCAGGTCCTAGTGTGGTTCCGGCACGGCAAGCTGAGCCTTTGGTTAATTCCTCTTCCTGGTGGGAAATGAGAGTTAAATTTGCCCGTCCAGACACCTCCAGCTAGTCTCTCATTGGTTCTCCCTATTCCTGTTCATTTCCCGCAGAAATTGCAAACTGGGCCAAACAGGAGGTTAAAGGCACTGACTCTCCAATTGGGGAGAGCGTTAGTAAAGCGTCTGGAATGTTGCACCCGAGTACCAGGGGACGAAAACTGAGACACATTTGAACACGTTTCCCGATCACACGGTGGATCATACTCTGGGTTCCATATGGATGTTTTAGCTGAAGGAAGAATCCCTTAAACCTGGAGAGTTGAGACCCATGGAATGGGTGCCATGCAATATGACTTCAAAGGGTCTGCATTTGCTCACCGAACCTCACCAATCCTATCACTGCTGCGTTTATGCTGCTGTACACACGCTTGATTCTCTTTCGGAGACATGTAAATCCATAGGTTTTAAGATTCTTACTAGTCAGGTATATTCTTAGGCGTTTAATATGGGGTGTTGAGTCCACTTCGTTGAGCAAGGAGTAGCTCTTGTCTATTACATATTTGGCTTATGGAACGGTATCTGTGCTAATTTCAATCTCTGGTTTTATGCAGCACCCCAACTCACCTTTCCCCTTAAGCAAGCATAAGTTGGTTTTCTACATTTGAGACCCTGTTCTGTTTTGTAATTCAGTTCCTGGGTAGCCAAGTTTACATTCCGTGTATTAGTGATACCTTATGATATTTCTTTTTCTGTGTGACTTATTTCTCTTAGAATCATCGTACCTGAGTCCACTCATTATGCTGCTACAGGCCTGATGACATAGATTTCATTGCTGAGTGATATTGCATTGTACGTAAGTACCACAAATTCTTTATTCATTTTTCGCTTTCTGTGATATTGAACTTGTACGATAAACGAGGTTCTTGTAAACAGAGCCGTCCCAAACTTTGGGGTGGCTGTGTCTTTTTGATTTGAATTTCCCTAAGCTATAGGAGCATAAGTGGAAGTGCCCTAGGCTCTGTTGCTTTGTTTTTTAGATGTTTCAGGAAACACCATACACTTCTCCAGAGTGGCTGTTGGCAATTTACATCCCGCCCATCAGCATAACAAGGCTCCCAGTTCTCCATGGCCTGTCCTGCCTTTCTGGATTTTACACTTTTTTCAGATGGCCCTTTTGCCCGGGGGGCAGTGAGACTTCATTGTAGTGCAGATTTCCTTTGCAAGCTTGCTTGGTTGGCCAAAAAGGGCGTATGCGTTTTTTCCTGAATATATTCAGGAAAAAAACGCATACGCCCTTTTTCGCCAAGTGCATCATTGTGGACGTTCTGCCTCTTTTCCTATGCTTTTCATGCAATTCCAGTCTACCTCCTGAAATCGGTGTCCTGCAATTCTGCCCCGCTTTCAAGTGCTCTTGGCAGCCTTACTTCAATATATTTTTGGACGATAGCTGTCATTTATAACTCTGCATGTTTGTGAATGACAGTGCCCCTGAGCTCCTTTCTTCAACTCTCTTTATTGTGAGCTGGCCGCAACAGCGCAGGATTGCTTCAGGCCCTAGTGTGGTTTTGGCATGGCAAGCTGAGCCTTTGGTTAATTCCTCTTCCTGGTGGGAAATGAGAGTTAAATTTGCCCGTCCAGACACCTCCAGCTAGTCTCTCATTGGTTCTCCCTATTCCTGTTCATTTCCCGCAGAAATTGCAAACTGGGCCAAACAGGAGGTTAAAGGCACTGACTCTCCAAGTGGGGAGAGTGTTAGTAAAGCGTCTGGAATGTTGCACCCGAGTACCAGG
This sequence comes from Lagenorhynchus albirostris, assembly GCF_949774975.1. Classification (NCBI taxonomy): domain Eukaryota; kingdom Metazoa; phylum Chordata; class Mammalia; order Artiodactyla; family Delphinidae; genus Lagenorhynchus; species Lagenorhynchus albirostris. The sequence goes on along the minus strand of NC_083095.1, from coordinate 105,224,527 downwards.
GGACTTAAACTGAGACATATTTGAACACGTTTCCCGATCACACGGTGGATCATACTCTGGGTTCCACATGCATGTTTTAGCTGAAGGAAGAATCCCTTAAATCTGGAGAGATGAGACCCATGGAATGGGTACCATGCAATATGACTTCAAAGTGTCTGCATTTGCTCACCGAACCTCACCAATCCTATCACTGCTGCGTTTATGCTGCTGTACACACGCTTGATTCTCTTTTGGAGACATGAAAATCCATAGGTTTTTAGATTCTTACTAGTCAGGTATATTCTTAGGCGTTTAATATGGGGTGTTGAGTCCACTTCGTTGAGGAAGGAGTAGCTCTTGTCTATTATATATTTGGCTTATGGAATGGTATCTGTGCTAATTTCAATCTCTGGTTTTATGCAGCACCCCAACTCACCTTTCCCCTTAAGCAAGCATAAGTTGGTTTTCTACATTTGAGACCCTGTTCTGTTTTGTAATTCTGTTCCTGGGTAGCCAAGTTTACATTCCATGTATTAGTGATACCTTATGATATTTCTTTTTCTGTGTGACTTATTTCTCTTAGAATCATCGTACCTGAGTCCACTCATTATGCTGCTATGGGCCTGATGACATAGATTTCATTGCTGAGTGATATTGCATTGTACGTAAGTACCACAAATTCTTTATTCATTTTTCGCTTTCTGTGATATTGAACTTGTACCATAAACGAGGTTCTTGTAAACAGAGCCGTCCCAAACTTTGGGGTGGCTGTGTCTTTTTGATTTGAATTTCCCTAAGCTATAGGAGCATAAGTGGAAGTGCCCTAGGCTCTGTTGCTTTGTTTTTTAGATGTTTCAGGAAACACCATACACTTCTCCAGAGTGGCTGTTGGCAATTTACATCCCGCCCATCAGCATAACAAGGCTCCCAGTTCTCCATGGCCTGTCCTGCCTTTCTGGATTTTACACTTTTTTCAGATGGCCCTTTTGCCCGGGGGGCAGTGAGACTTCATTGTAGTGCAGATTTCCTTTGCAAGCTTGCTTGGTTGGCCAAAAAGGGCGTATGCGTTTTTTCCTGAATATATTCAGGAAAAAACGCATACGCCCTTTTTGGCCAAGTGCATCATTGTGGACGTTCTGCCTCTTTTCCTATGCTTTTCATGCAATTCCAGTCTACCTCCTGAAATCGGTGTCCTGCAATTCTGCCCCGCTTTCAAGTGCTCTTGGCAGCCTTACTTCAATATATTTTTGGACGATAGCTGTCATTTATAACTCTGCAGGTTTGTGAATGACAGTGCCCCTGAGCTCCTTTCTTCAGCTCTCTTTATTGTGAGCTGGCCGCAACACTGCAGGATTGCTTCAGGCCCTAGTGTGGTTCCGGCACGGCAAGCTGAGCCTTTGGTTAATTCCTCTTCCTGGTGGGAAATGAGAGTTAAATTTGCCCGTCCAGACACCTCCAGGTAGTCTCTCATTGGTTCTCCCTATTCCTGTTCATTTCCCGCAGAAATTGCAAACTGGGCCAAACAGGAGGTTAAAGGCACTGACTCTCCAAGTGGGGAGAGTGTTAGTAAAGCGTCTGGAATGTTGCACCCGAGTACCAGGGGACTTAAACTGAGACATATTTGAACACGTTTCCCGATCACACGGTGGATCATACTCTGGGTTCCACATGCATGTTTTAGCTGAAGGAAGAATCCCTTAAACCTGGAGAGATGAGAGACATGGAATGGGTACCATGCAATATGACTTCAAAGTGTCTGCATTTGCTCACCGAACCTCACCAATCCTATCACTGCTGTGTTTATGCTGCTGTACACACGCTTGATTCTCTTTTGGAGACATGAAAATCCATAGGTTTTTAGATTCTTACTAGTCAGGTATATTCTTAGGCATTTAATATGGGGTGTTGAGTCCACTTCGTTGAGGAAGGAGTAGCTCTTTTCTATTACATATTTGGCTTTTGGAACGGTATCTGTGCTAATTTCAATCTCTGGTTTTATGCAGCACCCCAACTCACCTTTCCCCTTAAGCAAGCATAAGTTGGTTTTCTACATTTGAGACCCTGTTCTGTTTTGTAATTCTGTTCCTGGGTAGCCAAGTTTACATTCCGTGTATTAGTGATACCTTATGATATTTCTTTTTCTGTGTGACTTATTTCTCTTAGAATCATCGTACCTGAGTCCACTCATTATGCTGCTATGGGCCTGATGACATAGATTTCATTGCTGAGTGATATTGCATTGTACGTAAGTACCACAAATTCTTTATTCATTTTTCGCTTTCTGTGATATTGAACTTGTACCATAAACGAGGTTCTTGTAAACAGAGCCGTCCCAAACTTTGGGGTGGCTGTGTCTTTTTGATTTGAATTTCCCTAAGCTATAGGAGCATAAGTGGAAGTGCCCTAGGCTCTGTTGCTTTGTTTTTTAGATGTTTCAGGAAACACCATACACTTCTCCAGAGTGGCTGTTGGCAATTTACATCCCGCCCATCAGCATAACAAGGCTCCCAGTTCTCCATGGCCTGTCCTGCCTTTCTGGATTTTACACTTTTTTCAGATGGCCCTTTTGCCCGGGGGGCAGTGAGACTTCATTGTAGTGCAGATATCCTTTGCAAGCTTGCTTGGTTGGCCAAAAAGGGCGTATGCGTTTTTTCCTGAATATATTCAGGAAAAAACGCATACGCCCTTTTTGGCCAAGTGCATCATTGTGGACGTTCTGCCTCTTTTCCTATGCTTTTCATGCAATTCCAGTCTACCTCCTGAAATCGGTGTCCTGCAATTCTGCCCCGCTTTCAAGTGCTCTTGGCAGCCTTACTTCAATATATTTTTGGACGATAGCTGTCATTTATAACTCTGCATGTTTGTGAATGACAGTGCCCCTGAGCTCCTTTCTTCAACTCTCTTTATTGTGAGCTGGCCGCAACAGCGCAGGATTGCTTCAGGCCCTAGTGTGGTTTTGGCATGGCAAGCTGAGCCTTTGGTTAATTCCTCTTCCTGGTGGGAAATGAGAGTTAAATTTGCCCGTCCAGACACCTCCAGCTAGTCTCTCATTGGTTCTCCCTATTCCTGTTCATTTCCCGCAGAAATTGCAAACTGGGCCAAACAGGAGGTTAAAGGCACTGACTCTCCAAGTGGGGAGAGTGTTAGTAAAGCGTCTGGAATGTTGCACCCGAGTACCAGGGGACTTAAACTGAGACATATTTGAACACGTTTCCCGATCACACGGTGGATCATACTCTGGGTTCCACATGCATGTTTTAGCTGAAGGAAGAATCCCTTAAACCTGGAGAGATGAGAGACATGGAATGGGTACCATGCAATATGACTTCAAAGTGTCTGCATTTGCTCACCGAACCTCACCAATCCTATCACTGCTGTGTTTATGCTGCTGTACACACGCTTGATTCTCTTTTGGAGACATGAAAATCCATAGGTTTTTAGATTCTTACTAGTCAGGTATATTCTTAGGCATTTAATATGGGGTGTTGAGTCCACTTCGTTGAGGAAGGAGTAGCTCTTTTCTATTACATATTTGGCTTTTGGAACGGTATCTGTGCTAATTTCAATCTCTGGTTTTATGCAGCACCCCAACTCACCTTTCCCCTTAAGCAAGCATAAGTTGGTTTTCTACATTTGAGACCCTGTTCTGTTTTGTAATTCTGTTCCTGGGTAGCCAAGTTTACATTCCGTGTATTAGTGATACCTTATGATATTTCTTTTTCTGTGTGACTTATTTCTCTTAGAATCATCGTACCTGAGTCCACTCATTATGCTGCTATGGGCCTGATGACATAGATTTCATTGCTGAGTGATATTGCATTGTACGTAAGTACCACAAATTCTTTATTCATTTTTCGCTTTCTGTGATATTGAACTTGTACCATAAACGAGGTTCTTGTAAACAGAGCCGTCCCAAACTTTGGGGTGGCTGTGTCTTTTTGATTTTAATTTCCCTAAGCTATAGGAGCATAAGTGGAAGTGCCCTAGGCTCTGTTGCTTTGTTTTTTAGATGTTTCAGGAAACACCATACACTTCTCCAGAGTGGCTGTTGGCAATTTACATCCCGCCCATCAGCATAACAAGGCTCCCAGTTCTCCATGGCCTGTCCTGCCTTTCTGGATTTTACACTTTTTTCAGATGGCCCTTTTGCCCGGGGGGCAGTGAGACTTCATTGTAGTGCAGATTTCCTTTGCAAGCTTGCTTGGTTGGCCAAAAAGGGCGTATGCGTTTTTTCCTGAATATATTCAGGAAAAAACGCATACGCCCTTTTTGGCCAAGTGCATCATTGTGGACGTTCTGCCTCTTTTCCTATGCTTTTCATGCAATTCCAGTCTACCTCCTGAAATCGGTGTCCTGCAATTCTGCCCCGCTTTCAAGTGCTCTTGGCAGCCTTACTTCAATATATTTTTGGACGATAGCTGTCATTTATAACTCTGCAGGTTTGTGAATGACAGTGCCCCTGAGCTCCTTTCTTCAGCTCTCTTTATTGTGAGCTGGCCGCAACACTGCAGGATTGCTTCAGGCCCTAGTGTGGTTCCGGCACGGCAAGCTGAGCCTTTGGTTAATTCCTCTTCCTGGTGGGAAATGAGAGTTAAATTTGCCCGTCCAGACACCTCCAGCTAGTCTCTCATTGGTTCTCCCTATTCCTGTTCATTTCCCGCAGAAATTGCAAACTGGGCCAAACAGGAGGTTAAAGGCACTGACTCTCCAAGTGGGGAGAGTGTTAGTAAAGCGTCTGGAATGTTGCACCCGAGTACCAGGGGACTTAAACTGAGACATATTTGAACACGTTTCCCGATCACACGGTGGATCATACTCTGGGTTCCACATGCATGTTTTAGCTGAAGGAAGAATCCCTTAAACCTGGAGAGATGAGAGACATGGAATGGGTACCATGCAATATGACTTCAAAGTGTCTGCATTTGCTCACCGAACCTCACCAATCCTATCACTGCTGTGTTTATGCTGCTGTACACACGCTTGATTCTCTTTTGGAGACATGAAAATCCATAGGTTTTTAGATTCTTACTAGTCAGGTATATTCTTAGGCATTTAATATGGGGTGTTGAGTCCACTTCGTTGAGGAAGGAGTAGCTCTTTTCTATTACATATTTGGCTTTTGGAACGGTATCTGTGCTAATTTCAATCTCTGGTTTTATGCAGCACCCCAACTCACCTTTCCCCTTAAGCAAGCATAAGTTGGTTTTCTACATTTGAGACCCTGTTCTGTTTTGTAATTCTGTTCCTGGGTAGCCAAGTTTACATTCCGTGTATTAGTGATACCTTATGATATTTCTTTTTCTGTGTGACTTATTTCTCTTAGAATCATCGTACCTGAGTCCACTCATTATGCTGCTATGGGCCTGATGACATAGATTTCATTGCTGAGTGATATTGCATTGTACGTAAGTACCACAAATTCTTTATTCATTTTTCGCTTTCTGTGATATTGAACTTGTACCATAAACGAGGTTCTTGTAAACAGAGCCATCCCAAACTTTGGGGTGGCTGTGTCTTTTTGATTTTAATTTCCCTAAGCTATAGGAGCATAAGTGGAAGTGCCCTAGGCTCTGTTGCTTTGTTTTTTAGATGTTTCAGGAAACACCATACACTTCTCCAGAGTGGCTGTTGGCAATTTACATCCCGCCCATCAGCATAACAAGGCTCCCAGTTCTCCATGGCCTGTCCTGCCTTTCTGGATTTTACACTTTTTTCAGATGGCCCTTTTGCCCGGGGGGCAGTGAGACTTCATTGTAGTGCAGATTTCCTTTGCAAGCTTGCTTTGTTGGCCAAAAAGGGCGTATGCGTTTTTTCCTGAATATATTCAGGAAAAAACGCATACGCCCTTTTTGGCCAAGTGCATCATTGTGGACGTTCTGCCTCTTTTCCTATGCTTTTCATGCAATTCCAGTCTACCTCCTGAAATCGGTGTCCTGCAATTCTGCCCCGCTTTCAAGTGCTCTTGGCAGCCTTACTTCAATATATTTTTGGACGATAGCTGTCATTTATAACTCTGCAGGTTTGTGAATGACAGTGCGCCTGAGCTCCTTTCTTCAGCTCTCTTTCTTGTGAGCTGGCCGCAACACCGCAGGATTGCTTCAGGCCCTAGTGTGTTTCTGGCACGGCAAGCTGAGCCTTTGGTTAATTCCTCTTCCTGGTGGGAAATGAGAGTTAAATTTGCCCGTCCAGACACCTCCAGCTAGTCTCTCATTGGTTCTCCCTATTCCTGTTCATTTCCCGCAGAAATTGCAAACTGGGCCAAACAGGAGGTTAAAGGCACTGACTCTCCAAGTGGGGAGAGTGTTAGTAAAGCGTCTGGAATGTTGCACCCGAGTACCAGGGGACGAAAACTGAGACACATTTGAACACGTTTCCCGATCACACGGTGGATCATACTCTGGGTTCCACATGCATGTTTTAGCTGAAGGAGGAATCCCTTAAACCTGCAGAGTTGTGACCCATGGAATGGGTACCATGCAATATGACTTCAAAGGGTCTGCATTTGCTCACCGAACCTCACCAATCCTATCACTGCTGCGTTTATGCTGCTGTACACATGCTTGATTCCCTTTCGGAGACATGTAAATCCATAGGTTTTAAGATTCTTACTAGTCAGGTATATTCTTAGGCGTTTAATATGTGGTGTTGAGTCCACTTCGTTGAGGAAGCAGTAGCTCTTGTCTATTACATATTTGGCTTATGGAACGGTATCTGTGCTAATTTCAATCTCTGGTTTTATGTAGCACCCCAACTCACCTTTCCCCTTAAGCAAGCATAAGTTGGTTTTCTACATTTGAGACCCTGTTCTGTTTTGTAATTCAGTTCCTGGGTAGCCAAGTTTACATTCCGTGTATTAGTGATACCTTATGATATTTCTTTTTCTGTGTGACTTATTTCTCTTAGAATCATCGTACCTGAGTCCACTCATTATGCTGCTACGGGTCTGATGACATAGATTTCGTTGCTGAGTGATATTGCATTGTACGTAAGTACCACAAATTCTTTATTCATTTTTCGCTTTCTGTGATATTGAACTTGTACCATAAACGAGGATCTTGTAAACAGAGCCGTCCCAAACTTTGGGGTGGCTGTGTCTTTTTGATTTTACTTTCCCTAAGCTATAGGAGCATAAGTGGAAGTGCCCTAGGCTCTGTTGCTTTGTTTTTTAGATGTTTCAGGAAACACCATACACTTCTCCAGAGTGGCTGTTGGCAATTTACATCCCGCCCATCAGCATAACAAGGCTCCCAGTTCTCAATGGCCTGTCCTGCCTTTCTGGATTTTACACTTTTTTCAGATGGCCCTTTTGCCCGTGGGGCAGTGAGACTTCATTGTAGTGCAGATTTCCTTTGCAAGCTTGCTTGGTTGGCCAAAAAGGGCGTATGCGTTTTTTCCTGAATATATTCAGGAAAAAACGCATACGCCCTTTTTGGCCAAGTGCATCATTGTGGACGTTCTGCCTCTTTTCCTATGCTTTTCATGCAATTCCAGTCTACCTCCTGAAATCGGTGTCCTGCAATTCTGCCCCGCTTTCAAGTGCTCTTGGCAGCCTTACTTCAATATATTTTTGGACGATAGCTGTCATTTATAACTCTGCAGGTTTGTGAATGACAGTTCCCCTGAGCTCCTTTGTTCAACTCGCTTTCTTGTGAGCTGGCCGCAACACCGCAAGATTGCTTCAGGCCCTAGTGTGGTTCCGGCACGGCAAGCTGAGCCTTTGGTTAATTCCTCTTCCTGGTGGGAAATGAGAGTTAAATTTGCCCGTCCAGACACCTCCAGCTAGTCTCTCATTGGTTCTCCCTATTCCTGTTCATTTCCCGCAGAAATTGCAAACTGGGCCAAACACGACGTTAAAGGCACTGACTCTCCAAGTGGGGAGAGTGTTAGTAAAGCGTCTGGAATGTTGCACCCGAGTACCAGGGGACGAAAACTGAGACACATTTGAACACGTTTCCCGATCACACGGTGGATCATACTCTGGGTTCCACATGCATGTTTTAGCTGAAGGAGGAATCCCTTAAACCTGCAGAGTTGTGACCCATGGAATGGGTACCATGCAATATGACTTCAAAGGGTCTGCATTTGCTCACCGAACCTCACCAATCCTATCACTGCTGCGTTTATGCTGCTGTACACATGCTTGATTCCCTTTCGGAGACATGTAAATCCATAGGTTTTAAGATTCTTACTAGTCAGGTATATTCTTAGGCGTTTAATATGGGGTGTTGAGTCCACTTCGTTGAGGAAGGAGTAGCTCTTGTCTATTACATATTTGGCTTATGGAACGGTATCTGTGCTAATTTCAATCTCTGGTTTTATGCAGCACCCCAACTCACCTTTCCCCTTAAGCAAGCATAAGTTGGTTTTCTACATTTGAGACCCTGTTCTGTTTTGTAATTCAGTTCCTGGGTAGCCAAGTTTACATTCCGTGTATTAGTGATACCTTATGATATTTCTTTTTCTGTGTGACTTATTTCTCTTAGAATCATCGTACCTGAGTCCACTCATTATGCTGCTACGGGCCTGATGACATAGATTTCATTGCTGAGTGATATTGCATTGTACGTAAGTACCACAAATTCTTTATTCATTTTTCGCTTTCTGTGATATTGAACTTGTACCATAAATGAGGTTCTTGTAAACAGAGCCGTCCCAAACTTTGGGGTGGCTGTGTCTTTTTGATTTTAATTTCCCTAAGCTATAGGAGCATAAGTGGAAGTGCCCTAGGCTCTGTTGCTTTGTTTTTTAGATGTTTCAGGAAACACCATACACTTCTCCAGAGTGGCTGTTGGCAATTTACATCCCGCCCATCAGCATAACAAGGCTCCCAGTTCTCCATGGCCTGTCCTGCCTTTCTGGATTTTACACTTTTTTCAGATGGCCCTTTTGCCCGGGGGGCAGTGGAACTTCATTGTAGTGCAGATTTCCTTTGCAAGCTTGCTTGGTTGGCCAAAAAGGGCGTATGCGTTTTTTCCTGAATATATTCAGGAAAAAACGCATACGCCCTTTTTGGCCAAGTGCATCATTGTGGACGTTCTGCCTCTTTTCCTATGCTTTTCATGCAATTCCAGTCTACCTCCTGAAATCGGTGTCCTGCAATTCTGCCCCGCTTTCAAGTGCTCTTGGCAGCCTTACTTCAATATATTTTTGGACGATAGCTGTCATTTATAACTCTGCAGGTTTGTGAATGACAGTTCCCCTGAGCTCCTTTGTTCAACTCGCTTTCTTGTGAGCTGGCCGCAACACCGCAAGATTGCTTCAGGCCCTAGTGTGGTTCCGGCACGGCAAGCTGAGCCTTTGGTTAATTCCTCTTCCTGGTGGGAAATGAGAGTTAAATTTGCCCGTCCAGACACCTCCAGCTAGTCTCTCATTGGTTCTCCCTATTCCTGTTCATTTCCCGCAGAAATTGCAAACTGGGCCAAACAGGAGGTTAAAGGCACTGACTCTCCAAGTGGGCAGAGTGTTAGTAAAGCGTCTGGAATGTTGCACCCGAGTACCAGGGGACTTAAACTGAGACATATTTGAACACGTTTCCCGATCACACGGTGGATCATACTCTGGGTTCCACATGCATGTTTTAGCTGAAGGAAGAATCCCTTAAACCTGGAGAGATGAGACCCATGGAATGGGTACCATGCAATATGACTTCAAAGGGTCTGCATTTGCTCACCGAACCTCATCAATCCTATCACTGCTGCGTTTATGCTGCTGTACACACGCTTGATTCTCTTTTGGAGACATGAAAATCCATAGGTTTTTAGATTCTTACTAGTCAGGTATATTCTTAGGCGTTTAATATGGGGTGTTGAGTCCACTTCGTTGAGGAAGGAGTAGCTCTTGTCTATTATATATTTGGCTTATGGAACGGTATCTGTGCTAATTTCAATCTCTGGTTTTATGCAGCACCCCAACTCACCTTTCCCTTAAGCAAGCATAAGTTGGTTTTCTACATTTGAGACCCTGTTCTGTTTTGTAATTCTGTTCCTGGGTAGCCAAGTTTACATTCCGTGTATTAGTGATACCTTATGATATTTCTTTTTCTGTGTGACTTATTTCTCTTAGAATCATCGTACCTGAGTCCACTCATTATGCTGCTATGGGCCTGATGACATAGATTTCATTGCTGAGTGATATTGCATTGTACGTAAGTACCACAAATTCTTCATTCATTTTTCGCTTTCTGTGATATTGAACTTGTACCATAAACGAGGTTCTTGTAAACAGAGCCGTCCCAAACTTTGGGGTGGCTGTGTCTTTTTGATTTTAATTTCCCTAAGCTATAGGAGCATAAGTGGAAGTGCCCTAGGCTCTGTTGCTTTGTTTTTTAGATGTTTCAGGAAACACCATACACTTCTCCAGAGTGGCTGTTGGCAATTTACATCCCGCCCATCAGCATAACAAGGCTCCCAGTTCTCCATGGCCTGTCCTGCCTTTCTGGATTTTACACTTTTTTCAGATGGCCCTTTTGCCCGGGGGGCAGTGAGACTTCATTGTAGTGCAGATTTCCTTTGCAAGCTTGCTTGGTTGGCCAAAAAGGGCGTATGCGTTTTATCCTGAATATATTCAGGAAAAAACGCATACGCCCTTTTGGGCCAAGTGCATCATTGTGGACGTTCTGCCTCTTTTCCTATGCTTTTCATGCAATTCCAGTCTACCTCCTGAAATCGGTGTCCTGCAATTCTGCCCCGCTTTCAAGTGCTCTTGGCAGCCTTACTTCAATATATTTTTGGACGATAGCTGTCATTTATAACTCTGCAGGTTTGTGAATGACAGTGCCCCTGAGCTCCTTTCTTCAGCTCTCTTTATTGTGAGCTGGCCGCAACACTGCAGGATTGCTTCAGGCCCTAGTGTGGTTCCGGCACGGCAAGCTGAGCCTTTGGTTAATTCCTCTTCCTGGTGGGAAATGAGAGTTAAATTTGCCCGTTCAGACACCTCCAGCTAGTCTCTCATTGGTTCTCCCTATTCCTGTTCATTTCCCGCAGAAATTGCAAACTGGGCCAAACAGGAGGTTAAAGGCACTGACTCTCCAAGTGGGGAGAGTGTTAGTAAAGCGTCTGGAATGTTGCACCCGAGTACCACGGGACGAAAACTGAGACACATTTGAACACGTTTCCCGATCACACGGTGGATCATACTCTGGGTTCCACATGCATGTTTTAGCTGAAGGAGGAATCCCTTAAACCTGCAGAGTTGTGACCCATGGAATGGGTACCATGCAATATGACTTCAAAGGGTCTGCATTTGCTCACCGAACCTCACCAATCCTATCACTGCTGCGTTTATGCTGCTGTACACATGCTTGATTCCCTTTCGGAGACATGTAAATCCATAGGTTTTAAGATTCTTACTAGTCAGGTATATTCTTAGGCGTTTAATATGGGGTGTTGAGTCCACTTCGTTGAGGAAGGAGTAGCTCTTGTCTATTACATATTTGGCTTATGGAACGGTATCTGTGCTAATTTCAATCTCTGGTTTTATGCAGCACCCCAACTCACCTTTCCCCTTAAGCAAGCATAAGTTGGTTTTCTACATTTGAGACCCTGTTCTGTTTTGTAATTCAGTTCCTGGGTAGCCAAGTTTACATTCCGTGTATTAGTGATACCTTATGATATTTCTTTTTCTGTGTGACTTATTTCTCTTAGAATCATCGTACCTGAGTCCACTCATTATGCTGCTATGGGCCTGATGACATAGATTTCATTGCTGAGTGATATTGCATTGTACGTAAGTACCACAAATTCTTTATTCATTTTTCGCTTTCTGTGATATTGAACTTGTACCATAAACGAGGTTCTTGTAAACAGAGCCGTCCCAAACTTTGGGGTGGCTGTGTCTTTTTGATTTGAATTTCCCTAAGCTATAGGAGCATAAGTGGAAGTGCCCTAGGCTCTGTTGCTTTGTTTTTTAGATGTTTCAGGAAACACCATACACTTCTCCAGAGTGGCTGTTGGCAATTTACATCCCGCCCATCAGCATAACAAGGCTCCCAGTTCTCCATGGCCTGTCCTGCCTTTCTGGATTTTACACTTTTTTCAGATGGCCCTTTTGCCCGGGGGGCAGTGAGACTTCATTGTAGTGCAGATTTCCTTTGCAAGCTTGCTTGGTTGGCCAAAAAGGGCGTATGCGTTTTTTCCTGAATATATTCAGGAAAAAACGCATACGCCCTTTTTGGCCAAGTGCATCATTGTGGACGTTCTGCCTCTTTTCCTATGCTTTTCATGCAATTCCAGTCTACCTCCTGAAATCGGTGTCCTGCAATTCTGCCCCGCTTTCAAGTGCTCTTGGCAGCCTTACTTCAATATATTTTTGGACGATAGCTGTCATTTATAACTCTGCAGGTTTGTGAATGACAGTGCCCCTGAGCTCCTTTCTTCAGCTCTCTTTATTGTGAGCTGGCCGCAACACTGCAGGATTGCTTCAGGCCCTAGTGTGGTTCCGGCACGGCAAGCTGAGCCTTTGGTTAATTCCTCTTCCTGGTGGGAAATGAGAGTTAAATTTGCCCGTCCAGACACCTCCAGCTAGTCTCTCATTGGTTCTCCCTATTCCTGTTCATTTCCCGCAGAAATTGCAAACTGGGCCAAACAGGAGGTTAAAGGCACTGACTCTCCAAGTGGGGAGAGTGTTAGTAAAGCGTCTGGAATGTTGCACCCGAGTACCAGGGGACGAAAACTGAGACACATTTGAACACGTTTCCCGATCACACGGATGATCATACTCTGGGTTCCACATGCATGTTTTAGCTGAAGGAGGAATCCCTTAAACCTGCAGAGTTGTGACCCATGGAATGGGTACCATGCTATATGACTTCAAAGGGTCTGCATTTGCTCACCGAACCTCACCAATCCTATCACTGCTGCGTTTATGCTGCTGTACACATGCTTGATTCCCTTTCGGAGACATGTAAATCCATAGGTTTTAAGATTCTTACTAGTCAGGTATATTCTTAGGCGTTTAATATGTGGTGTTGAGTCCACTTCGTTGAGGAAGCAGTAGCTCTTGTCTATTACATATTTGGCTTATGGAACGGTATCTGTGCTAATTTCAATCTCTGGTTTTATGTAGCACCCCAACTCACCTTTCCCCTTAAGCAAGCATAAGTTGGTTTTCTACATTTGAGACCCTGTTCTGTTTTGTAATTCAGTTCCTGGGTAGCCAAGTTTACATTCCGTGTATTAGTGATACCTTATGATATTTCTTTTTCTGTGTGACTTATTTCTCTTAGAATCATCGTACCTGAGTCCACTCATTATGCTGCTACGGGTCTGATGACATAGATTTCGTTGCTGAGTGATATTGCATTGTACGTAAGTACCACAAATTCTTTATTCATTTTTCGCTTTCTGTGATATTGAACTTGTACCATAAACGAGGATCTTGTAAACAGAGCCGTCCCAAACTTTGGGGTGGCTGTGTCTTTTTGATTTTACTTTCCCTAAGCTATAGGAGCATAAGTGGAAGTGCCCTAGGCTCTGTTGCTTTGTTTTTTAGATGTTTCAGGAAACACCATACACTTCTCCAGAGTGGCTGTTGGCAATTTACATCCCGCCCATCAGCATAACAAGGCTCCCAGTTCTCAATGGCCTGTCCTGCCTTTCTGGATTTTACACTTTTTTCAGATGGCCCTTTTGCCCGTGGGGCAGTGAGACTTCATTGTAGTGCAGATTTCCTTTGCAAGCTTGCTTGGTTGGCCAAAAAGGGCGTATGCGTTTTTTCCTGAATATATTCAGGAAAAAACGCATACGCCCTTTTTGGCCAAGTGCATCATTGTGGACGTTCTGCCTCTTTTCCTATGCTTTTCATGCAATTCCACTCTACCTCCTGAAATCGGTGTCCTGCAATTCTGCCCCGCTTTCAAGTGCTCTTGGCAGCCTTACTTCAATATATTTTTGGACGATAGCTGTCATTTATAACTCTGCAGGTTTGTGAATGACAGTTCCCCTGAGCTCCTTTGTTCAACTCGCTTTCTTGTGAGCTGGCCGCAACACCGCAAGATTGCTTCAGGCCCTAGTGTGGTTCCGGCACGGCAAGCTGAGCCTTTGGTTAATTCCTCTTCCTGGTGGGAAATGAGAGTTAAATTTGCCCGTCCAGACACCTCCAGCTAGTCTCTCATTGGTTCTCCCTATTCCTGTTCATTTCCCGCAGAAATTGCAAACTGGGCCAAACACGACGTTAAAGGCACTGACTCTCCAAGTGGGGAGAGTGTTAGTAAAGCGTCTGGAATGTTGCACCCGAGTACCAGGGGACGAAAACTGAGACACATTTGAACACGTTTCCCGATCACACGGTGGATCATACTCTGGGTTCCACATGCATGTTTTAGCTGAAGGAGGAATCCCTTAAACCTGCAGAGTTGTGACCCATGGAATGGGTACCATGCAATATGACTTCAAAGGGTCTGCATTTGCTCACCGAACCTCACCAATCCTATCACTGCTGCGTTTATGCTGCTGTACACATGCTTGATTCCCTTTCGGAGACATGTAAATCCATAGGTTTTAAGATTCTTACTAGTCAGGTATATTCTTAGGCGTTTAATATGGGGTGTTGAGTCCACTTCGTTGAGGAAGGAGTAGCTCTTGTCTATTACATATTTGGCTTATGGAACGGTATCTGTGCTAATTTCAATCTCTGGTTTTATGCAGCACCCCAACTCACCTTTCCCCTTAAGCAAGCATAAGTTGGTTTTCTACATTTGAGACCCTGTTCTGTTTTGTAATTCAGTTCCTGGGTAGCCAAGTTTACATTCCGTGTATTAGTGATACCTTATGATATTTCTTTTTCTGTGTGACTTATTTCTCTTAGAATCATCGTACCTGAGTCCACTCATTATGCTGCTACGGGCCTGATGACATAGATTTCATTGCTGAGTGATATTGCATTGTACGTAAGTACCACAAATTCTTTATTCATTTTTCGCTTTCTGTGATATTGAACTTGTACCATAAATGAGGTTCTTGTAAACAGAGCCGTCCCAAACTTTGGGGTGGCTGTGTCTTTTTGATTTTAATTTCCCTAAGCTATAGGAGCATAAGTGGAAGTGCCCTAGGCTCTGTTGCTTTGTTTTTTAGATGTTTCAGGAAACACCATACACTTCTCCAGAGTGGCTGTTGGCAATTTACATCCCGCCCATCAGCATAACAAGGCTCCCAGTTCTCCATGGCCTGTCCTGCCTTTCTGGATTTTACACTTTTTTCAGATGGCCCTTTTGCCCGGGGGGCAGTGGAACTTCATTGTAGTGCAGATTTCCTTTGCAAGCTTGCTTGGTTGGCCAAAAAGGGCGTATGCGTTTTTTCCTGAATATATTCAGGAAAAAACGCATACGCCCTTTTTGGCCAAGTGCATCATTGTGGACGTTCTGCCTCTTTTCCTATGCTTTTCATGCAATTCCAGTCTACCTCCTGAAATCGGTGTCCTGCAATTCTGCCCCGCTTTCAAGTGCTCTTGGCAGCCTTACTTCAATATATTTTTGGACGATAGCTGTCATTTATAACTCTGCAGGTTTGTGAATGACAGTTCCCCTGAGCTCCTTTGTTCAACTCGCTTTCTTGTGAGCTGGCCGCAACACCGCAAGATTGCTTCAGGCCCTAGTGTGGTTCCGGCACGGCAAGCTGAGCCTTTGGTTAATTCCTCTTCCTGGTGGGAAATGAGAGTTAAATTTGCCCGTCCAGACACCTCCAGCTAGTCTCTCATTGGTTCTCCCTATTCCTGTTCATTTCCCGCAGAAATTGCAAACTGGGCCAAACAGGAGGTTAAAGGCACTGACTCTCCAAGTGGGCAGAGTGTTAGTAAAGCGTCTGGAATGTTGCACCCGAGTACCAGGGGACTTAAACTGAGACATATTTGAACACGTTTCCCGATCACACGGTGGATCATACTCTGGGTTCCACATGCATGTTTTAGCTGAAGGAAGAATCCCTTAAACCTGGAGAGATGAGACCCATGGAATGGGTACCATGCAATATGACTTCAAAGGGTCTGCATTTGCTCACCGAACCTCATCAATCCTATCACTGCTGCGTTTATGCTGCTGTACACACGCTTGATTCTCTTTTGGAGACATGAAAATCCATAGGTTTTTAGATTCTTACTAGTCAGGTATATTCTTAGGCGTTTAATATGGGGTGTTGAGTCCACTTCGTTGAGGAAGGAGTAGCTCTTGTCTATTATATATTTGGCTTATGGAACGGTATCTGTGCTAATTTCAATCTCTGGTTTTATGCAGCACCCCAACTCACCTTTCCCTTAAGCAAGCATAAGTTGGTTTTCTACATTTGAGACCCTGTTCTGTTTTGTAATTCTGTTCCTGGGTAGCCAAGTTTACATTCCGTGTATTAGTGATACCTTATGATATTTCTTTTTCTGTGTGACTTATTTCTCTTAGAATCATCGTACCTGAGTCCACTCATTATGCTGCTATGGGCCTGATGACATAGATTTCATTGCTGAGTGATATTGCATTGTACGTAAGTACCACAAATTCTTCATTCATTTTTCGCTTTCTGTGATATTGAACTTGTACCATAAACGAGGTTCTTGTAAACAGAGCCGTCCCAAACTTTGGGGTGGCTGTGTCTTTTTGATTTTAATTTCCCTAAGCTATAGGAGCATAAGTGGAAGTGCCCTAGGCTCTGTTGCTTTGTTTTTTAGATGTTTCAGGAAACACCATACACTTCTCCAGAGTGGCTGTTGGCAATTTACATCCCGCCCATCAGCATAACAAGGCTCCCAGTTCTCCATGGCCTGTCCTGCCTTTCTGGATTTTACACTTTTTTCAGATGGCCCTTTTGCCCGGGGGGCAGTGAGACTTCATTGTAGTGCAGATTTCCTTTGCAAGCTTGCTTGGTTGGCCAAAAAGGGCGTATGCGTTTTATCCTGAATATATTCAGGAAAAAACGCATACGCCCTTTTGGGCCAAGTGCATCATTGTGGACGTTCTGCCTCTTTTCCTATGCTTTTCATGCAATTCCAGTCTACCTCCTGAAATCGGTGTCCTGCAATTCTGCCCCGCTTTCAAGTGCTCTTGGCAGCCTTACTTCAATATATTTTTGGACGATAGCTGTCATTTATAACTCTGCAGGTTTGTGAATGACAGTGCCCCTGAGCTCCTTTCTTCAGCTCTCTTTATTGTGAGCTGGCCGCAACACTGCAGGATTGCTTCAGGCCCTAGTGTGGTTCCGGCACGGCAAGCTGAGCCTTTGGTTAATTCCTCTTCCTGGTGGGAAATGAGAGTTAAATTTGCCCGTTCAGACACCTCCAGCTAGTCTCTCATTGGTTCTCCCTATTCCTGTTCATTTCCCGCAGAAATTGCAAACTGGGCCAAACAGGAGGTTAAAGGCACTGACTCTCCAAGTGGGGAGAGTGTTAGTAAAGTGTCTGGAATGTTGCACCTGAGTACCACGGGACGAAAACTGAGACACATTTGAACACGTTTCCCGATCACACGGTGGATCATACTCTGGGTTCCACATGCATGTTTTAGCTGAAGGAGGAATCCCTTAAACCTGCAGAGTTGTGACCCATGGAATGGGTACCATGCAATATGACTTCAAAGGGTCTGCATTTGCTCACCGAACCTCACCAATCCTATCACTGCTGCGTTTATGCTGCTGTACACATGCTTGATTCCCTTTCGGAGACATGTAAATCCATAGGTTTTAAGATTCTTACTAGTCAGGTATATTCTTAGGCGTTTAATATGGGGTGTTGAGTCCACTTCGTTGAGGAAGGAGTAGCTCTTGTCTATTACATATTTGGCTTATGGAACGGTATCTGTGCTAATTTCAATCTCTGGTTTTATGCAGCACCCCAACTCACCTTTCCCCTTAAGCAAGCATAAGTTGGTTTTCTACATTTGAGACCCTGTTCTGTTTTGTAATTCAGTTCCTGGGTAGCCAAGTTTACATTCCGTGTATTAGTGATACCTTATGATATTTCTTTTTCTGTGTGACTTATTTCTCTTAGAATCATCGTACCTGAGTCCACTCATTATGCTGCTATGGGCCTGATGACATAGATTTCATTGCTGAGTGATATTGCATTGTACGTAAGTACCACAAATTCTTTATTCATTTTTCGCTTTCTGTGATATTGAACTTGTACCATAAACGAGGTTCTTGTAAACAGAGCCGTCCCAAACTTTGGGGTGGCTGTGTCTTTTTGATTTGAATTTCCCTAAGCTATAGGAGCATAAGTGGAAGTGCCCTAGGCTCTGTTGCTTTGTTTTTTAGATGTTTCAGGAAACACCATACACTTCTCCAGAGTGGCTGTTGGCAATTTACATCCCGCCCATCAGCATAACAAGGCTCCCAGTTCTCCATGGCCTGTCCTGCCTTTCTGGATTTTACACTTTTTTCAGATGGCCCTTTTGCCCGGGGGGCAGTGAGACTTCATTGTAGTGCAGATTTCCTTTGCAAGCTTGCTTGGTTGGCCAAAAAGGGCGTATGCGTTTTTTCCTGAATATATTCAGGAAAAAACGCATACGCCCTTTTTGGCCAAGTGCATCATTGTGGACGTTCTGCCTCTTTTCCTATGCTTTTCATGCAATTCCAGTCTACCTCCTGAAATCGGTGTCCTGCAATTCTGCCCCGCTTTCAAGTGCTCTTGGCAGCCTTACTTCAATATATTTTTGGACGATAGCTGTCATTTATAACTCTGCAGGTTTGTGAATGACAGTGCCCCTGAGCTCCTTTCTTCAGCTCTCTTTATTGTGAGCTGGCCGCAACACTGCAGGATTGCTTCAGGCCCTAGTGTGGTTCCGGCACGGCAAGCTGAGCCTTTGGTTAATTCCTCTTCCTGGTGGGAAATGAGAGTTAAATTTGCCCGTCCAGACACCTCCAGCTAGTCTCTCATTGGTTCTCCCTATTCCTGTTCATTTCCCGCAGAAATTGCAAACTGGGCCAAACAGGAGGTTAAAGGCACTGACTCTCCAAGTGGGGAGAGTGTTAGTAAAGCGTCTGGAATGTTGCACCCGAGTACCAGGGGACGAAAACTGAGACACATTTGAACACGTTTCCCTATCACACGGATGATCATACTCTGGGTTCCACATGCATGTTTTAGCTGAAGGAGGAATCCCTTAAACCTGCAGAGTTGTGACCCATGGAATGGGTACCATGCTATATGACTTCAAAGGGTCTGCATTTGCTCACCGAACCTCACCAATCCTATCACTGCTGCGTTTATGCTGCTGTACACATGCTTGATTCCCTTTCGGAGACATGTAAATCCATAGGTTTTAAGATTCTTACTAGTCAGGTATATTCTTAGGCGTTTAATATGGGGTGTTGAGTTCACTTCGTTGAGGAAGGAGTAGCTCTTGTCTATTACATATTTGGCTTATGGAACGGTATCTGTGCTAATTTCAATCTCTGGTTTTATGCAGCACCCCAACTCACCTTTCCCCTTAAGCAAGCATAAGTTGGTTTTCTACATTTGAGACCCTGTTCTGTTTTGTAATTCAGTTCCTGGGTAGCCAAGTTTACATTCCGTGTATTAGTGATACCTTATGATATTTCTTTTTCTGTGTGACTTATTTCTCTTAGAATCATCGTACCTGAGTCCACTCATTATGCTGCTATGGGCCTGATGACATAGATTTCATTGCTGAGTGATATTGCATTGTACGTAAGTACCACAAATTCTTTATTCATTTTTCGCTTTCTGTGATATTGAACTTGTACCATAAACGAGGTTCTTGTAAACAGAGCCGTCCCAAACTTTGGGGTGGCTGTGTCTTTTTGATTTTAATTTCCCTAAGCTATAGGAGCATAAGTGGAAGTGCCCTAGGCTCTGTTGCTTTGTTTTTTAGATGTTTCAGGAAACACCATACACTTCTCCAGAGTGGCTGTTGGCAATTTACATCCCGCCCATCAGCATAACAAGGCTCCCAGTTCTCCATGGCCTGTCCTGCCTTTCTGGATTTTACACTTTTTTCAGATGGCCCTTTTGCCCGGGGGGCAGTGAGACTTCATTGTAGTGCAGATTTCCTTTGCAAGCTTGCTTGGTTGGCCAAAAAGGGCGTATGCGTTTTTTCCTGAATATATTCAGGAAAAAACGCATACGCCCTTTTTGGCCAAGTGCATCATTGTGGACGTTCTGCCTCTTTTCCTATGCTTTTCATGCAATTCCAGTCTACCTCCTGAAATCGGTGTCCTGCAATTCTGCCCCGCTTTCAAGTGCTCTTGGCAGCCTTACTTCAATATATTTTTGGACGATAGCTGTCATTTATAACTCTGCAGGTTTGTGAATGACAGTGCCCCTGAGCTCCTTTCTTCAGCTCTCTTTATTGTGAGCTGGCCGCAACACTGCAGGATTGCTTCAGGCCCTAGTGTGGTTCCGGCACGGCAAGCTGAGCCTTTGGTTAATTCCTCTTCCTGGTGGGAAATGAGAGTTAAATTTGCCCGTCCAGACACCTCCAGCTAGTCTCTCATTGGTTCTCCCTATTCCTGTTCATTTCCCGCAGAAATTGCAAACTGGGCCAAACAGGAGGTTAAAGGCACTGACTCTCCAAGTGGGGAGAGTGTTAGTAAAGCGTCTGGAATGTTGCACCCGAGTACCAGGGGACGAAAACTGAGACACATTTGAACACGTTTCCCGATCACACGGATGATCATACTCTGGGTTCCACATGCATGTTTTAGCTGAAGGAGGAATCCCTTAAACCTGCAGAGTTGTGACCCATGGAATGGGTACCATGCTATATGACTTCAAAGGGTCTGCATTTGCTCACCGAACCTCACCAATCCTATCACTGCTGCGTTTATGCTGCTGTACACATGCTTGATTCCCTTTCGGAGACATGTAAATCCATAGGTTTTAAGATTCTTACTAGTCAGGTATATTCTTAGGCGTTTAATATGGGGTGTTGAGTTCACTTCGTTGAGGAAGGAGTAGCTCTTGTCTATTACATATTTGGCTTATGGAACGGTATCTGTGCTAATTTCAATCTCTGGTTTTATGCAGCACCCCAACTCACCTTTCCCCTTAAGCAAGCATAAGTTGGTTTTCTACATTTGAGACCCTGTTCTGTTTTGTAATTCAGTTCCTGGGTAGCCAAGTTTACATTCCGTGTATTAGTGATACCTTATGATATTTCTTTTTCTGTGTGACTTATTTCTCTTAGAATCATCGTACCTGAGTCCACTCATTATGCTGCTATGGGCCTGATGACATAGATTTCATTGCTGAGTGATATTGCATTGTACGTAAGTACCACAAATTCTTTATTCATTTTTCGCTTTCTGTGATATTGAACTTGTACCATAAACGAGGTTCTTGTAAACAGAGCCGTCCCAAACTTTGGGGTGGCTGTGTCTTTTTGATTTGAATTTCCCTAAGCTATAGGAGCATAAGTGGAAGTGCCCTAGGCTCTGTTGCTTTGTTTTTTAGATGTTTCAGGAAACACCATACACTTCTCCAGAGTGGCTGTTGGCAATTTACATCCCGCCCATCAGCATAACAAGGCTCCCAGTTCTCCATGGCC
Organism: Lagenorhynchus albirostris; assembly: GCF_949774975.1. NCBI lineage: Eukaryota > Metazoa > Chordata > Mammalia > Artiodactyla > Delphinidae > Lagenorhynchus > Lagenorhynchus albirostris. Next base: position 105,203,067 of record NC_083095.1, on the reverse strand, counting down.
TGTCCTGCCTTTCTGGATTTTACACTTTTTTCAGATGGCCCTTTTGCCCGGGGGGCAGTGAGACTTCATTGTAGTGCAGATTTCCTTTGCAAGCTTGCTTGGTTGGCCAAAAAGGGCGTATGCGTTTTTTCCTGAATATATTCAGGAAAAAACGCATACGCCCTTTTTGGCCAAGTGCATCATTGTGGACGTTCTGCCTCTTTTCCTATGCTTTTCATGCAATTCCAGTCTACCTCCTGAAATCGGTGTCCTGCAATTCTGCCCCGCTTTCAAGTCCTCTTGGCAGCCTTACTTCAATATATTTTTGGACGATAGCTGTCATTTATAACTCTGCAGGTTTGTGAATGACAGTGCCCCTGAGCTCCTTTGTTCAACTCGCTTTCTTGTGAGCTGGCCGCAACACCGCAAGATTGCTTCAGGCCCTAGTGTGGTTCCGGCACGGCAAGCTGAGCCTTTGGTTAATTCCTCTTCCTGGTGGGAAATGAGAGTTAAGTTTGCCCGTCCAGACACCTCCAGCTAGTCTCTCATTGGTTCTCCCTATTCCTGTTCATTTCCCGCAGAAATTGCAAACTGGGCCAAACAGGAGGTTAAAGGCACTGACTCTCCAAGTGGGGAGAGTGTTAGTAAAGCGTCTGGAATGTTGCACCCGAGTACCAGGGGACTTAAACTGAGACATATTTGAACACGTTTCCCGATCACATGGTGGATCATACTCTGGGTTCCACATGCATGTTTTAGCTGAAGGAAGAATCCCTTAAACCTGGAGAGATGAGACCCATGGAATGGGTACCATGCAATATGACTTCAAAGTGTCTGCATTTGCTCACCGAACCTCACCAATCCTATCACTGCTGCGTTTATGCTGCTGTACACACGCTTGATTCTCTTTTGGAGACATGAAAATCCATAGGTTTTTAGATTCTTACTAGTCAGGTATATTCTTAGGCGTTTAATATGGGGTGTTGAGTCCACTTCGTTGAGGAAGGAGTAGCTCTTGTCTATTATATATTTGGCTTATGGAATGGTATCTGTGCTAATTTCAATCTCTGGTTTTATGCAGCACCCCAACTCACCTTTCCCCTTAAGCAAGCATAAGTTGGTTTTCTACATTTGAGACCCTGTTCTGTTTTGTAATTCTGTTCCTGGGTAGCCAAGTTTACATTCCATGTATTAGTGATACCTTATGATATTTCTTTTTCTGTGTGACTTATTTCTCTTAGAATCATCGTACCTGAGTCCACTCATTATGCTGCTATGGGCCTGATGACATAGATTTCTTTGCTGAGTGATATTGCATTGTACGTAAGTACCACAAATTCTTTATTCATTTTTCGCTTTCTGTGATATTGAACTTGTACCATAAACGAGGTTCTTGTAAACAGAGCCGTCCCAAACTTTGGGGTGGCTGTGTCTTTTTGATTTGAATTTCCCTAAGCTATAGGAGCATAAGTGGAAGTGCCCTAGGCTCTGTTGCTTTGTTTTTTAGATGTTTCAGGAAACACCATACACTTCTCCAGAGTGGCTGTTGGCAATTTACATCCCGCCCATCAGCATAACAAGGCTCCCAGTTCTCCATGGCCTGTCCTGCCTTTCTGGATTTTACACTTTTTTCAGATGGCCCTTTTGCCCGGGGGGCAGTGAGACTTCATTGTAGTGCAGATTTCCTTTGCAAGCTTGCTTGGTTGGCCAAAAAGGGCGTATGCGTTTTTTCCTGAATATATTCAGGAAAAAACGCATACGCCCTTTTTGGCCAAGTGCATCATTGTGGACGTTCTGCCTCTTTTCCTATGCTTTTCATGCAATTCCAGTCTACCTCCTGAAATCGGTGTCCTGCAATTCTGCCTCGCTTTCAAGTGCTCTTGGCAGCCTTACTTCAATATATTTTTGGACGATAGCTGTCATTTATAACTCTGCAGGTTTGTGAATGACAGTGCCCCTGAGCTCCTTTCTTCAGCTCTCTTTATTGTGAGCTGGCCGCAACACTGCAGGATTGCTTCAGGCCCTAGTGTGGTTCTGGCACGGCAAGCTGAGCCTTTGGTTAATTCCTCTTCCTGGTGGGAAATGAGAGTTAAATTTGCCCGTCCAGACACCTCCAGCTAGTCTCTCATTGGTTCTCCCTATTCCTGTTCATTTCCCGCAGAAATTGCAAACTGGGCCAAACAGGAGGTTAAAGGCACTGACTCTCCAAGTGGGGAGAGTGTTAGTAAAGCGTCTGGAATGTTGCACCCGAGTACCAGGGGACGAAAACTGAGACACATTTGAACACGTTTCCCGATCACACGGTGGATCATACTCTGGGTTCCACATGCATGTTTTAGCTGAAGGAGGAATCCCTTAAACCTGCAGAGTTGTGACCCATGGAATGGGTACCATGCAATATGACTTCAAAGGGTCTGCATTTGCTCACCGAACCTCACCAATCCTATCACTGCTGCATTTATGCTGCTGTACACATGCTTGATTCCCTTTCGGAGACATGTAAATCCATAGGTTTTAAGATTCTTACTAGTCAGGTATATTCTTAGGCGTTTAATATGGGGTGTTGAGTCCACTTCGTTGAGGAAGGAGTAGCTCTTGTCTATTACATATTTGGCTTATGGAACGGTATCTGTGCTAATTTCAATCTCTGGTTTTATGCAGCACCCCAACTCACCTTTCCCCTTAAGCAAGCATAAGTTGGTTTTCTACATTTGAGACCCTGTTCTGTTTTGTAATTCAGTTCCTGGGTAGCCAAGTTTACATTCCGTGTATTAGTGATACCTTATGATATTTCTTTTTCTGTGTGACTTATTTCTCTTAGAATCATCGTACCTGAGTCCACTCATTATGCTGCTATGGGCCTGATGACATAGATTTCATTGCTGAGTGATATTGCATTGTACGTAAGTACCACAAATTCTTTATTCATTTTTCGCTTTCTGTGATATTGAACTTGTACCATAAACGAGGTTCTTGTAAACAGAGCCGTCCCAAACTTTGGGGTGGCTGTGTCTTTTTGATTTTAATTTCCCTAAGCTATAGGAGCATAAGTGGAAGTGCCCTAGGCTCTGTTGCTTTGTTTTTTAGATGTTTCAGGAAACACCATACACTTCTCCAGAGTGGCTGTTGGCAATTTACATCCCGCCCATCAGCATAACAAGGCTCCCAGTTCTCCATGGCCTGTCCTGCCTTTCTGGATTTTACACTTTTTTCAGATGGCCCTTTTGCCCGGGGGGGCAGTGAGAATTCATTGTAGTGCAGATTTCCTTTGCAAGCTTGCTTGGTTGGCCAAAAAGGGCGTATGCGTTTTTTCCTGAATATATTCAGGAAAAAACGCATACGCCCTTTTTGGCCAAGTGCATCATTGTGGACGTTCTGCCTCTTTTCCTATGCTTTTCATGCAATTCCAGTCTACCTCCTGAAATCGGTGTCCTGCAATTCTGCCCCGCTTTCAAGTGCTCTTGGCAGCCTTACTTCAATATATTTTTGGACGATAGCTGTCATTTATAACTCTGCAGGTTTGTGAATGACAGTGCCCCTGAGCTCCTTTCTTCAGCTCTCTTTATTGTGAGCTGGCCGCAACACTGCAGGATTGCTTCAGGCCCTAGTGTGGTTCCGGCACGGCAAGCTGAGCCTTTGGTTAATTCCTCTTCCTGGTGGGAAATGAGAGTTAAATTTGCCCGTCCAGACACCTCCAGCTAGTCTCTCATTGGTTCTCCCTATTCCTGTTCATTTCCCGCAGAAATTGCAAACTGGGCCAAACAGGAGGTTAAAGGCACTGACTCTCCAAGTGGGGAGAGTGTTAGTAAAGCGTCTGGAATGTTGCACCCGAGTACCAGGGGACGAAAACTGAGACACATTTGAACACGTTTCCCGATCACACGGTGGATCATACTCTGGGTTCCACATGCATGTTTTAGCTGAAGGAGGAATCCCTTAAACCTGCAGAGTTGTGACCCATGGAATGGGTACCATGCAATATGACTTCAAAGGGTCTGCATTTGCTCACCGAACCTCACCAATCCTATCACTGCTGCGTTTATGCTGCTGTACACATGCTTGATTCCCTTTCGGAGACATGTAAATCCATAGGTTTTAAGATTCTTACTAGTCAGGTATATTCTTAGGCGTTTAATATGGGGTGTTGAGTCCACTTCGTTGAGGAAGGAGTAGCTCTTGTCTATTACATATTTGGCTTATGGAACGGTATCTGTGCTAATTTCAATCTCTGGTTTTATGCAGCACCCCAACTCACCTTTCCCCTTAAGCAAGCATAAGTTGGTTTTCTACATTTGAGACCCTGTTCTGTTTTGTAATTCAGTTCCTGGGTAGCCAAGTTTACATTCCGTGTATTAGTGATACCTTATGATATTTCTTTTTCTGTGTGACATAGTTCACTTAGAATCATCGTACCTGAATCCACTCATTATGCTGCTACGGGCCTGATGACATAGATTTCATTGCTGAGTGATATTGCATTGTACGTAAGTACCACAAATTCTTTATTCATTTTTCGCTTTCTGTGATAATGAACTTGTACCATAAACGAGGTTCTTGTAAACAGAGCCGTCCCAAACTTTGGGGTGGCTGTGTCTTTTTGATTTTAATTTCGCTAAGCTATAGGAGCATAAGTGGAAGTGCCCTAGGCTCTGTTGCTTTGTTTTTTAGATGTTTCAGGAAACACCATACACTTCTCCAGAGTGGCTGTTGGCAATTTACATCCCGCCCATCAGCATAACAAGGCTCCCAGTTCTCCATGGCCTGTCCTGTCTTTCTGGATTTTACACTTTTTTCAGATGGCCCTTTTGCCCGTGGGGCAGTGAGACTTCATTGTAGTGCAGATTTCCTTTGCAAGCTTGCTTGGTTGGCCAAAAAGGGCGTATGCGTTTTTTCCTGAATATATTCAGGAAAAAACGCATACGCCCTTTTTGGCCAAGTGCATCATTGTGGACGTTCTGCCTCTTTTCCTATGCTTTTCATGCAATTCCAGTCTACCTCCTGAAATCGGTTTCCTGCAATTCTGCCCCGCTTTCAAGTGCTCTTGGCAGCCTTACTTCAATATATTTTTGGACGATAGCTGTCATTTATAACTCTGCAGGTTTGTGAATTACAGTGCCCCTGAGCTCCTTTCTTCAACTCGCTTTCTTGTGAGCTGGCCGCAACACCGCAAGATTGCTTCAGTCCCTAGTGTGGTTCTGGCACGGCAAGCTGAGCCTTTGGTTAATTCCTCTTCCTGGTGGGAAATGAGAGTTAAATTTGCCCGTCCAGACACCTCCAGCTAGTCTCTCATTGGTTCTCCCTATTCCTGTTCATTTCCCGCAGAAATTGCAAACTGGGCCAAACAGGAGGTTAAAGGCACTGACTCTCCAAGTGGGGAGAGTGTTAGTAAAGCGTCTGGAATGTTGCACCCGAGTACCAGGGGACTTAAACTGAGACACATTTGAACACGTTTCCCGATCACACGGTGGATCATACTCTGGGTTCCACATGCATGTTTTAGCTGAAGGAGGAATCCCTTAAACCTGCACAGTTGTGACCCATGGAATGGGTACCATGCAATATGACTTCAAAGGGTCTGCATTTGCTCACCGAACCTCACCAATCCTATCACTGCTGCGTTTATGCTGCTGTACACATGCTTGATTCCCTTTCGGAGACATGTAAATCCATAGGTTTTAAGATTCTTACTAGTCAGGTATATTCTTAGGCGTTTAATATGGGGTGTTGAGTCCACTTCGTTGAGGAAGGAGTAGCTCTTGTCTATTACATATTTGGCTTATGGAACGGTATCTGTGCTAATTTCAATCTCTGGTTTTATGCAGCACCCCAACTCACCTTTCCCCTTAAGCAAGCATAAGTTGGTTTTCTACATTTGAGACCCTGTTCTGTTTTGTAATTCAGTTCCTGGGTAGCCAAGTTTACATTCCGTGTATTAGTGATACCTTATGATATTTCTTTTTCTGTGTGACTTATTTCTCTTAGAATCATCGTACCTGAGTCCACTCATTATGCTGCTATGGGCCTGATGACATAGATTTCATTGCTGAGTGATATTGCATTGTACGTAAGTACCACAAATTCTTTATTCATTTTTCGCTTTCTGTGATATTGAACTTGTACCATAAACGAGGTTCTTGTAAACAGAGCCGTCCCAAACTTTGGGGTGGCTGTGTCTTTTCTATTTTAATTTCCCTAAGCTATAGGAGCATAAGTGGAAGTGCCCTAGGCTCTGTTGCTTTGTTTTTTAGATGTTTCAGGAAACACCATACACTTCTCCAGAGTGGCTGTTGGCAATTTACATCCCGCCCATCAGCATAACAAGGCTCCCAGTTCTCCATGGCCTGTCCTGCCTTTCTGGATTTTACACTTTTTTCAGATGGCCCTTTTGCCCAGGGGGCAGTGAGACTTCATTGTAGTGCAGATTTCCTTTGCAAGCTTGCTTGGTTGGCCAAAAAGGGCGTATGCGTTTTTTCCTGAATATATTCAGGAAAAAACGCATACGCCCTTTTTGGCCAAGTGCATCATTGTGGACGTTCTGCCTCTTTTCCTATGCTTTTCATGCAATTCCAGTCTACCTCCTGAAATCGGTTTCCGGCAATTCTGCCCCGCTTTCAAGTCCTCTTGGCAGCCTTACTTCAATATATTTTTGGACGGTAGCTGTCATTTATAACTCTGCAGGCTTGTGAATGACAGTACCCCTGAGCTCCTTTGTTCAACTCGCTTTCTTGTGAGCTGGCCGCAACACCGCAAGATTGCTTCAGGCCCTAGTGTGGTTCCGGCACGGCAAGCTGAGCCTTTGGTTAACTCCTCTTCCTGGTGGGAAATGAGAGTTAAATTTGCCCGTCCAGACACCTCCAGCTAGTCTCTCATTGGTTCTCCCTATTCCTGTTCATTTCCCGCAGAAATTGCAAACTGGGCCAAACACGATGTTAAAGGCACTGACTCTCCAAGTGGGGAGAGTGTTAGTAAAGCGTCTGGAATGTTGCACCCGAGTACCAGGGGACGAAAACTGAGACACATTTGAACACGTTTCCCGATCACACGGTGGATCATACTCTGGGTTCCATATGCATGTTTTAGCTGAAGGAAGAATCCCTTAAACCTGGAGAGTTGAGACCCATGGAATGGGTACCATGCTATATGACTTCAAAGGGTCTGCATTTGCTCACCGAACCTCACCAATCCTATCACTGCTGCATTTATGCTGCTGTACACACGCTTGATTCTCTTTCAGAGACATGTAAATCCATAGGTTTTAAGATTCTTACTAGTCAGGTATATTCTTAGGCGTTTAATATGGGGTGCTGCGTCCACTTCGTTGAGCAAGGAGTAGCTCTTGTCTATTACATATTTGGCTTATGGAACGGTATCTGTGCTAATTTCAATCTCTGGTTTCATGCAGCAACCCAACTCACCTTTCCCCTTAAGCAAGCATAAGTTGGTTTTCTACATTTGAGACCCTGTTCTGTTTTGTAATTCAGTTCCTGGGTAGCCAAGTTTACATTCCGTGTATTAGTGATACCTTATGATATTTCTTTTTCTGTGTGACTTATTTCTCTTAGAATCATCGTACCTGAGTCCACTCATTATGCTGCTACGGACCTGATGACATAGTTTTCATTGCTGACTGATATTGCATTGTACGTAAGTACCACAAATTCTTTATTCATTTTTCGCCTTCTGTGATATTGAACTTGTACCATAAACGAGGTTCTTGTAAACAGAGCCGTCCCAAACTTTGGGGTGGCTGTGTCTTTTTGATTTGAATTTCCCTAAGCTATAGGAGCATAAGTGGAAGTGCCCTAGGCTCTGTTGCTTTGTTTTTTAGATGTTTCAGGAAACACCATACACTTCTCCAGAGTGGCTGTTGGCAATTTACATCCCGCCCATCAGCATAACAAGGCTCCCAGTTCTCCATGGCCTGTCCTGCCTTTCTGGATTTTACACTTTTTTCAGATGGCCCTTTTGCCCGGGGGGCAGTGAGACTTCATTGTAGTGCAGATTTCCTTTGCAAGCTTGCTTGGTTGGCCAAAAAGGGCGTATGCGTTTTTTCCTGAATATATTCAGGAAAAAACGCATACGCCCTTTTTGGCCAAGTGCATCATTGTGGACGTTCTGCCTCTTTTCCTATGCTTTTCATGCAATTCCAGTCTACCTCCTGAAATCGGTGTCCTGCAATTCTGCCCCGCTTTCAAGTCCTCTTGGCAGCCTTACTTCAATATATTTTTGGACGATAGCTGTCATTTATAACTCTGCAGGTTTGTGAATGACAGTGACCCTGAGCTTCTTTGTTCAACTCGCTTTCTTGTGAGCAGGCCGCAACACAGCAAGATTGCTTCAGGCCCTAGTGTGGTTCCGGCACGGCAAGCTGAGCCTTTGGTTAATTCCTCTTCCTGGTGGGAAATGAGAGTTAAATTTGCCCGTCCAGACACCTCCAGCTAGTCTCTCATTGGTTCTCCCTATTCCTGTTCATTTCCCGCAGAAATTGCAAACTGGGCCAAACAGGAGGTTAAAGGCACTGACTCTCCAAGTGGGGAGAGTGTTAGTAAAGCGTCTGGAATGTTGCACCCGAGTACCAGGGGACGAAAACTGAGACACATTTGAACACGTTTCCCGATCACATGGTGGATCATACTCTTTGTTCCATATGCATGTTTTAGCTGAAGGAAGAATCCCTTAAGCCTGGAGAGTTGAGACCCATGGAATGGGTACCATGCAATATGACTTCAAAGGGTCTGCATTTGCTCACCGAACCTCAACAATCCTATCACTGCTGCGTTTATGCTGCTGTACACACGCTTTTTTCTCTTTCGGAGACATGTAAATCCATAGGTTTTAAGATTCTTACTAGTCAGGTATATTCTTAGGCGTTTAATATGGGGTGCTGCGTCCACTTCGTTGAGCAAGGAGTAGCTCTGGTCTATTACATATTTGGCTTATGGAACGGTATCTGTGCTAATTTCAATCTCTGTTTTCATGCAGCAACCCAACTCACCTTTCCCCTTAAGCAAGCATAAGTTGGTTTTCTACATTTGAAACCCTGTTCTGTTTTGTAATTCAGTTCCTGGGTAGCCAAGTTTACATTCCGTGTATTAGTGATACCTTATGATATTTCTTTTTCTGTGTGACTTATTTCTCTTAGAATCATCGTACCTGAGTCCACTCATTATGCTGCTACGGACCTGATGACATAGATTTCATTGCTGACTGATATTGCATTGTACGTAAGTACCACAAATTCTTTATTCATTTTTTGCTTTCTGTGATATTGAACTTGTACCATAAACGAGGTTCTTGTAAACAAAGCCGTCCCAAACTTTGGGGTGGCTGTGTCTTTTTGATTTTAATTTCCCTAAGCTATAGGAGCGTAAGTGGAAGTGCCCTAGGCTCTGTTGCTTTGTTTTTTAGATGTTTCAGGAAACACCATACACTTCTCCAGAGTGGCTGTTGGCAATTTACATCCCGCCCATCAGCATAACAAGGCTCCCAGTTCTCCATGGCCTGTCCTGCCTTTCTGGATTTTACACATTTTTCTGATGGCCCTTTTGCCCGGGGGGCAGTGAGACTTCATTGTAGTGCAGATTTCCTTTGCAAGCTTGCTTGGTTGGCCAAAAAGGGCGTATGCGTTTTTTCCTGAATATATTCAGGAAAAAACGCATACGCCCTTTTTGGCCAAGTGCATCATTGTGGACTTTCTGCCTCTTTTCCTATGCTTTTCATGCAATTCCAGTCTACCTCCTGAAATCGGTTTCCTGCAATTCTGCCCCGCTTTCAAGTCCTCTTGGCAACCTTACTTCAATATATTTTTGGACGATAGCTGTCATTTATAACTCTGCAGGTTTGTGAATGACAGTGCCCCTGAGCTCCTTTGTTCAACTCGCTTTCTTGTGAGCTGGCCGCAACACCGCCAGATTGCTTCAGGCCCTAGTGTGGTTCCGGCACGGCAAGCTGAGCCTTTGGTTAATTCCTCTTCCTGGTGGGAAATGAGAGTTAAATTTGCCCGTCCAGACACCTCCAGCTAGTCTCTCATTGGTTCTCCCTATTCCTGTTCATTTCCCGCAGAAATTGCAAACTGGGCCAAACAGGAGGTTAAAGGCACTGACTCTCCAAGTGGGGAGAGTGTTAGTAAAGCGTCTGGAATGTTGCACCCGAGTACCAGGGGACTTAAACTGAGACATATTTGAACACGTTTCCCGATCACACGGTGTATCATACTCTGGGTTCCACATGCATGTTTTAGCTGAAGGAAGAATCCCTTAAACCTGGAGAGTTGAGACCCATGGAATGGGTACCATGCAATATGACTTCAAAGGGTCTGCATTTGCTCACCGAACCTCAACAATCCTATCACTGCTGCGTTTATGCTGCTGTACACACGCTTGATTCTCTTTCGGAGACATGTAAATCCATAGGTTTTAAGATTCTTACTAGTCAGGTATATTCTTAGGCGTTTAATATGGGGTGTTGAGTCCACTTCGTTGAGCAAGGAGTAGCTCTTGTCTATTACATATTTGGCTTATGGAACGGTATCTGTGCTAATTTCAATCTCTGGTTTTATGCAGCACCCCAACTCACCTTTCCCCTTAAGCAAGCATAAGTTGGTTTTCTACATTTGAGACCCTGTTCTGTTTTGTAATTCAGTTCCTGTGTAGCCAAGTTAACATTCCGTGTATTAGTGATACCTTATGATATTTCTTTTTCTGTGTGACTTATTTCTCTTAGAATCATCGTACCTGAGTCCACTCATTATGCTGCTACGGGCCTGATGACATAGATTTCATTGCTGAGTGATATTGCATTGTACGTAAGTACCACAAATTCTTTATTCATTTTTCGCTTTCTGTGATATTGAACTTGTACCATAAACGAGGTTCTTGTAAACAGAGCCGTCCCAAACTTTGGGGTGGCTGTGTCTTTTTGATTTGAATTTCCCTAAGCTATAGGAGCATAAGTGGAAGTGCCCTAGGCTCTGTTGCTTTGTTTTTTAGATGTTTCAGGAAACACCATACACTTCTCCAGAGTGGCTGTTGGCAATTTATATCCCGCCCATCAGCATAACAAGTCTGCCAGTTCTCCATGGCCTGTCCTGCCTTTCTGGATTTTACACTTTTTTCAGATGGCCCTTTTGCCCGGGGGGCAGTGAGACTTCATTGTAGTGCAGATTTCCTTTGCAAGCTTGCTTGGTTGGCCAAAAAGGGCGTATGCGTTTTTTCCTGAATATATTCAGGAAAAAACGCATACGCCCTTTTTGGCCAAGTGCATCATTGTGGACGTTCTGCCTCTTTTCCTATGCTTTTCATGCAATTCCAGTCTACCTCCTGAAATCGGTTTCCTGCAATTCTGCCCCGCTTTCAAGTCCTCTTGGCAGCCTTACTTCAATATATTTTTGGACGGTAGCTGTCATTTATAACTCTGCAGGCTTGTGAATGACAGTACCCCTGAGCTCCTTTGTTCAACTCGCTTTCTTGTGAGCTGGCCGCAACACCGCAAGATTGCTTCAGGCCCTAGTGTGGTTCCGGCACGGCAAGCTGAGCCTTTGGTTAACTCCTCTTCCTGGTGGGAAATGAGAGTTAAATTTGCCCGTCCAGACACCTCCAGCTAGTCTCTCATTGGTTCTCCCTATTCCTGTTCATTTCCCGCAGAAATTGCAAACTGGGCCAAACAGGAGGTTAAAGGCACTGACTCTCCAAGTGGGGAGAGTGTTAGTAAAGCGTCTGGAATGTTGCACCCGAGTACCAGGGGACGAAAACTGAGACACATTTGAACACGTTTCCCGATCACACGGTGGATCATACTCTGGGTTCCATATGCATGTTTTAGCTGAAGGAAGAATCCCTTAAACCTGGAGAGTTGAGACCCATGGAATGGGTACCATGCTATATGACTTCAAAGGGTCTGCATTTGCTCACCGAACCTCACCAATCCTATCACTGCTGCATTTATGCTGCTGTACACACGCTTGATTCTCTTTCAGAGACATGTAAATCCATAGGTTTTAAGATTCTTACTAGTCAGGTATATTCTTAGGCGTTTAATATGGGGTGCTGCGTCCACTTCGTTGAGCAAGGAGTAGCTCTTGTCTATTACATATTTGGCTTATGGAACGGTATCTGTGCTAATTTCAATCTCTGGTTTCATGCAGCAACCCAACTCACCTTTCCCCTTAAGCAAGCATAAGTTGGTTTTCTACATTTGAGACCCTGTTCTGTTTTGTAATTCAGTTCCTGGGTAGCCAAGTTTACATTCCGTGTATTAGTGATACCTTATGATATTTCTTTTTCTGTGTGACTTATTTCTCTTAGAATCATCGTACCTGAGTCCACTCATTATGCTGCTACGGACCTGATGACATAGTTTTCATTGCTGACTGATATTGCATTGTACGTAAGTACCACAAATTCTTTATTCATTTTTCGCCTTCTGTGATATTGAACTTGTACCATAAATGAGGTTCTTGTAAACAGAGCCGTCCCAAACTTTGGGGTGGCTGTGTCTTTTTGATTTGAATTTCCCTAAGCTATAGGAGCATAAGTGGAAGTGCCCTAGGCTCTGTTGCTTTGTTTTTTAGATGTTTCAGGAAACACCATACACTTCTCCAGAGTGGCTGTTGGCAATTTACATCCCGCCCATCAGCATAACAAGGCTCCCAGTTCTCCATGGCCTGTCCTGCCTTTCTGGATTTTACACTTTTTTCAGATGGCCCTTTTGCCCGGGGGGCAGTGAGACTTCATTGTAGTGCAGATTTCCTTTGCAAGCTTGCTTGGTTGGCCAAAAAGGGCGTATGCGTTTTTTCCTGAATATATTCAGGAAAAAACGCATACGCCCTTTTTGGCCAAGTGCATCATTGTGGACGTTCTGCCTCTTTTCCTATGCTTTTCATGCAATTCCAGTCTACCTCCTGAAATAGGTTTCCTGCAATTCTGCCCCGCTTTCAAGTCCTCTTGGCAGCCTTACTTCAATATATTTTTGGACGATAGCTGTCATTTATAACTCTGCAGGTTTGTGAATGACAGTGACCCTGAGCTCCTTTGTTCAACTCGCTTTCTTGTGAGCAGGCCGCAACACAGCAAGATTGCTTCAGGCCCTAGTGTGGTTCCGGCACGGCAAGCTGAGCCTTTGGTTAATTCCTCTTCCTGGTGGGAAATGAGAGTTAAATTTGCCCGTCCAGACACCTCCAGCTAGTCTCTCATTGGTTCTCCCTATTCCTGTTCATTTCCCGCAGAAATTGCAAACTGGGCCAAACAGGAGGTTAAAGGCACTGACTCTCCAAGTGGGGAGAGTGTTAGTAAAGCGTCTGGAATGTTGCACCCGAGTACCAGGGGACAAAAACTGAGACACATTTGAACACGTTTCCCGATCACACGGTGGATCATACTCTGGGTTCCACATGCATGTTTTAGCTGAAGGAAGAATCCCTTAAACCTGGAGAGTTGAGACCCATGGAATGGGTACCATGCAATATGACTTCAAAGGGTCTGCATTTGCTCACCGAACCTCACTAATCCTATCACTGCTGCGTTTATGCTGCTGTACACACTCTTGATTCTCTTTCGGAGACATGTAAATCCATAGGTTTTAAGATTCTTACTAGTCAGGTATATTCTTAGGCGTTTAATATGGGGTGTTGAGTCCACTTCGTTGAGGAAGGAGTAGCTCTTGTCTATTACATATTTGGCTTATGGAACGGTATCTGTGCTAATTTCAATCTCTGGTTTTATGCAGCACCCCAACTCACCTTTCCCCTTAAGCAAGCATAAGTTGGTTTTCTACATTTGAGACCCTGTTCTGATTTGTAATTCAGTTCCTGGGTAGCCAAGTTTACATTCGGTGTATTAGTGATACCTTATGATATTTCTTTTTCTGTGTGACTTATTTCTCTTAGAATCATCGTACCTGAGTCCACTCATTATGCTGCTACGGGCCTGATGACATAGATTTCATTGCTGAGTGATATTGCATTGTACGTAAGTACCACAAATTCTTTATTCATTTTTCGCTTTCTGTGATATTGAACTTGTACCATAAACGAGGTTCTTGTAAACAAAGCCGTCCCAAACTTTGGGGTGGCTGTGTCTTTTTGATTTTAATTTCCCTAAGCTATAGGAGCATAAGTGGAAGTGCCCTAGGCTCTGTTGCTTTGTTTTTTAGATGTTTCAGGAAACACCATACACTTCTCCAGAGTGGCTGTTGGCAATTTACATCCCGCCCATCAGCATAACAAGGCTCCCAGTTCTCCATGGCCTGTCCTGCCTTTCTGGATTTTACACTTTTTCAGATGGCCCTTTTGCCCGGGGGGCAGTGAGACTTCATTGTAGTGCAGATTTCCTTTGCAAGCTTGCTTGGTTGGCCAAAAAGGGCGTATGCGTTTTTTCCTGAATATATTCAGGAAAAAACGCATACGCCCTTTTTGGCCAAGTGCATCATTGTGGACTTTCTGCCTCTTTTCCTATGCTTTTCATGCAATTCCAGTCTACCTCCTGAAATCGGTTTCCTGCAATTCTGCCCCGCTTTCAAGTCCTCTTGGCAGCCTTACTTCAATATATTTTTGGACGATAGCTGTCATTTATAACTCTGCAAGTTTGTGAATGACAGTGCCCCTGAGCTCCTTTCTTCAACTCTCTTTATTGTGAGCTGGCCACAACACCGCAGGATTGCTTCAGGCCCTAGTGTGGTTTTGGCATGGCAAGCTGAGCCTTTGGTTAATTCCTCTTCCTGGTGGGAAATGAGAGTTAAATTTGCCCGTCCAGACACCTCCAGCTAGTCTCTCATTGGTTCTCCCTATTCCTGTTCATTTCCCGCAGAAATTGCAAACTAGGCAAAACACGACGTTAAAGGCACTGACTCTCCAAGTGGGGAGAGTGTTAGTAAAGCGTCTGGAATGTTGCACCCGAGTACCAGGGGACGAAAACTGAGACACATTTGAACACGTTTCCCGATCACACGGTGGATCATACTCTGGGTTCCGTATGGATGTTTTAGCTGAAGGAAGAATCCCTTAAACCTGGAGAGTTGAGACCCATGGAATGGGTACCATGCAATATGACTTCAAAGGGTCTGCATTTGCTCACCGAACCTCACCAATCCTATCACTGCTGCGTTTATGCTGCTGTACACACGCTTGATTCTCTTTCGGAGACATGTAAATCCATAGGTTTTAAGATTCTTACTAGTCATCTATATTCTTAGGCGTTTAATATGGGGTGTTGAGTCCACTTCGTTGAGCAAGGAGTAGCTCTTTTCTATTACATATTTGGCTTATGGAACGGTATCTGTGCTAATTTCAATCTCTGGTTTTATGCAGCACCCCAACTCACCTTTCCCCTTAAGCAAGCATAAGTTGGTTTTCTACATTTGAGACCCTGTTCTGTTTTGTAATTCAGTTCCTGTGTAGCCAAGTTAACATTCCGTGTATTAGTGATACCTTATGATATTTCTTTTTCTGTGTGACTTATTTCTCTTAGAATCATCGTACCTGAGTCCACTCATTATGCTGCTACGGGCCTGATGACATAGATTTCATTGCTGAGTGATATTGCATTGTACGTAAGTACCACAAATTCTTTATTCATTTTTCGCTTTCTGTGATATTGAACTTGTACCATAAACGAGGTTCTTGTAAACAGAGCCGTCCCAAACTTTGGGGTGGCTGTGTCTTTTTGATTTGAATTTCCCTAAGCTATAGGAGCATAAGTGGAAGTGCCCTAGGCTCTGTTGCTTTGTTTTTTAGATGTTTCAGGAAACACCATACACTTCTCCAGAGTGGCTGTTGGCAATTTACATCCCGCCCATCAGCATAACAAGGCTCCCAGTTCTCCATGGCCTGTCCTGCCTTTCTGGATTTTACACTTTTTCAGATGGCCCTTTTGCCCGGGGGGCAGTGAGACTTCATTGTAGTGCAGATTTCCTTTGCAAGCTTGCTTGGTTGGCCAAAAAGGGCGTATGCGTTTTTTCCTGAATATATTCAGGAAAAAACGCATACGCCCTTTTTGGCCAAGTGCATCATTGTGGACTTTCTGCCTCTTTTCCTATTCTTTTCATGCAATTCCAGTCTACCTCCTGAAATCGGTTTCCTGCAATTCTGCCCCGCTTTCAAGTCCTCTTGGCAGCCTTACTTCAATATATTTTTGGACGATAGCTGTCATTTATAACTCTGCAAGTTTGTGAATGACAGTGCCCCTGAGCTCCTTTCTTCAACTCTCTTTATTGTGAGCTGGCCACAACACCGCAGGATTGCTTCAGGCCCTAGTGTGGTTTTGGCATGGCAAGCTGAGCCTTTGGTTAATTCCTCTTCCTGGTGGGAAATGAGAGTTAAATTTGCCCGTCCAGACACCTCCAGCTAGTCTCTCATTGGTTCTCCCTATTCCTGTTCATTTCCCGCAGAAATTGCAAACTAGGCCAAACAGGAGGTTAAAGGCACTGACTCTCCAAGTGGGGAGAGTGTTAGTAAAGCGTCTGGAATGTTGCACCCGAGTACCAGGGGACGAAAACTGAGACACATTTGAACACGTTTCCCGATCACACGGTGGATCATACTCTGGGTTCCGTATGGATGTTTTAGCTGAAGGAAGAATCCCTTAAACCTGGAGAGTTGAGACCCATGGAATGGGTACCATGCAATATGACTTCAAAGGGTCTGCATTTGCTCACCGAACCTCAACAATCCTATCATTGCTGCGTTTATGCTGCTGTACACACGCTTGATTCTCTTTCGGAGACATGTAAATCCATAGGTTTTAAGATTCTTACTAGTCAGCTATATTCTTAGGCGTTTAATATGGGGTGTTGAGTCCACTTCGTTGAGCAAGGAGTAGCTCTTTTCTATTACATATTTGGCTTATGGAACGGTATCTGTGCTAATTTCAATCTCTGGTTTTATGCAGCACCCCAACTCACCTTTCCCCTTAAGCAAGCATAAGTTGGTTTTCTACATTTGAGACCCTGTTCTGTTTTGTAATTCAGTTCCTGGGTAGCCAAGTTTACATTCCGTGTATTAGTGATACCTTATGATATTTCTTTTTCTGTGTGACATATTTCACTTAGAATCATCGTATCTGAATCCACTCATTATGCTGCTACGGGCCTGATGACATAGATTTCATTGCTGAGTGGTATTGCATTGTACGTAAGTACCACAAATTCTTTATTCATTTTTCGCTTTCTGTGATAATGAACTTGTACCATAAACGAGGTTCTTGTAAACAGAGCCGTCCCAAACTTTGGGGTGGCTGTGTCTTTTTGATTTGAATTTCCCTAAGCTATAGGAGCATAAGTGGAAGTGCCCTAGGCTCTGTTGCTTTGTTTTTTAGATGTTTCAGGAAACACCATACACTTCTCCAGAGTGGCTGTTGGCAATTTACATCCCGCCCATCAGCATAACAAGGCTCCCAGTTCTCCATGGCCTGTCCTGCCTTTCTGGATTTTACACTTTTTTCAGATGGCCCTTTTGCCTGTGGGGCAGTGAGACTTCATTGTAGTGCAGATTTCCTTTGCAAGCTTGCTTGGTTGGCCAAAAAGGGCGTATTCGTTTTTTCCTGAATATATTCAGGAAAAAACGCATACGCCCTTTTTGGCCAAGTGCATCATTGTGGACGTTCTGCCTCTTTTCCTATGCTTTTCATGCAATTCCAGTCTACCTCCTGAAATCGGTTTCCTGCAATTCTGCCCCGCTTTCAAGTGCTCTTGGCAGCCTTACTTCAATATATTTTTGGACGATAGCTGTCATTTATAACTCTGCAGGTTTGTGAATGACAGTGCCCCTGAGCTCCTTTGTTCAACTCGCTTTCTTGTGAGCTGGCCGCAACACCGCAAGATTGCTTCAGGCCCTAGTGTGGTTCCGGCACGGCAAGCTGAGCCTTTGGTTAACTCCTCTTCCTGGTGGGAAATGAGAGTTAAATTTGCCCGTCCAGACACCTCCAGCTAGTCTCTCATTGGTTCTCCCTATTCCTGTTCATTTCCCGCAGAAATTGCAAACTGGGCCAAACACGACGTTAAAGGCACTGACTCTCCAAGTGGGGAGAGTGTTAGTAAAGCGTCTGGAATGTTGCACCCGAGTACCAGGGGACGAAAACTGAGACACATTTGAACACGTTTCCCGATCACACGGTGGATCATACTCTGGGTTCCATATGCATGTTTTAGCTGAAGGAAGAATCCCTTAAACCTGGAGAGTTGAGACCCATGGAATGGGTACCATGCTATATGACTTCAAAGGGTCTGCATTTGCTCACCGAACCTCACCAATCCTATCACTGCTGCATTTATGCTGCTGTACACACGCTTGATTCTCTTTCAGAGACATGTAAATCCATAGGTTTTAAGATTCTTACTAGTCAGGTATATTCTTAGGCGTTTAATATGGGGTGTTGAGTCCACTTCGTTGAGGAAGGAGTAGCTCTTGTCTATTACATATTTGGCTTATGGAACGGTATCTGTGCTAATTTCAATCTCTGGTTTTATGCAGCACCCCAACTCACCTTTCCCCTTAAGCAAGCATAAGTTGGTTTTCTACATTTGAGACCCTGTTCTGTTTTGTAATTCAGTTCCTGGGTAGCCAAGTTTACATTCCGTGTATTAGTGATACCTTATGATATTTCTTTTTCTGTGTGACTTATTTCTCTTAGAATCATCGTACCTGAGTCCACTCATTATGCTGCTACAGGCCTGATGACATAGATTTCATTGCTGAGTGATATTGCATTGTACGTAAGTACACAAATTCTTTATTCATTTTTCGCTTTCTGTGATATTGAACTTGTACCATAAACGAGGTTCTTGTAAACAGAGCCGTCCCAAACTTTGGGGTGGCTGTGTCTTTTTGATTTGAATTTCCCTAAGCTATAGGAGCATAAGTGGAAGTGCCCTAGGCTCTGTTGCTTTGTTTTTTAGATGTTTCAGGAAACACCATACACTTCTCCAGAGTGGCTGTTGGCAATTTACATCCCGCCCATCAGCATAACAAGGCTCCCAGTTCTCCAAGGCCTGTCCTGCCTTTCTGGATTTTACACTTTTTTCAGATGGCCCTTTTGCCCGGGGGGCAGTGAGACTTCATTGTAGTGCAGATTTCCTTTGCAAGCTTGCTTGGTTGGCCAAAAAGGGCGTATGCGTTTTTTCCTGAATATATTCAGGAAAAAACGCATACGCCCTTTTTGGCCAAGTGCATCATTGTGGACGTTCTGCCTCTTTTCCTATGCTTTTCATGCAATTCCAGTCTACCTCCTGAAATAGGTTTCCTGCAATTCTGCCCCGCTTTCAAGTCCTCTTGGCAGCCTTACTTCAATATATTTTTGGACGATAGCTGTCATTTATAACTCTGCAGGTTTGTGAATGACAGTGACCCTGAGCTCCTTTGTTCAACTCGCTTTCTTGTGAGCAGGCTGCAACACAGCAAGATTGATTCAGGCCCTAGTGTGGTTCCGGCACGGCAAGCTGAGCCTTTGGTTAATTCCTCTTCCTGGTGGGAAATGAGAGTTAAATTTGCCCGTCCAGACACCTCCAGCTAGTCTCTCATTGGTTCTCCCTATTCCTGTTCATTTCCCGCAGAAATTGCAAACTGGGCCAAACAGGAGGTTAAAGGCACTGACTCTCCAAGTGGGGAGAGTGTTAGTAAAGCGTCTGGAATGTTGCACCCGAGTACCAGGGGACAAAAACTGAGACACATTTGAACACGTTTCCCGATCACACGGTGGATCATACTCTGGGTTCCACATGCATGTTTTAGCTGAAGGAAGAATCCCTTAAACCTGGAGAGTTGAGACCCATGGAATGGGTACCATGCAATATGACTTCAAAGGGTCTGCATTTGCTCACCGAACCTCAACAATCCTATCACTGCTGCGTTTATGCTGCTGTACACATGCTTGATTCTCTTTCGGAGACATGTAAATCCATAGGTTTTAAGATTCTTACTAGTCAGGTATATTCTTAAGCGTTTAATATGGGGTGTTGAGTCCACTTCGTTGAGGAAGGAGTAGCTCTTGTCTATTACATATTTGGCTTATGGAACGGTATCTGTGCTAATTTCAATCTCGGGTTTTATGCAGCACCCCAACTCACCTTTCCCCTTAAGCAAGCATAAGTTGGTTTTCTACATTTGAGACCCTGTTCTGTTTTGTAATTCAGTTCCTGGGTAGCCAAGTTTACATTCCGTGTATTAGTGATACCTTATGATATTTCTTTTTCTGTGTGACTTATTTCTCTTAGAATCATCGTACCTGAGTCCACTCATTATGCTGCTACGGGCCTGATGACATAGATTTCATTGCTGAGTGATATTGCATTGTACGTAAGTCCCACAAATTCTTTATTCATTTTTCGCTTTCTGTGATATTGAACTTGTACCATAAACGAGGTTCTTGTAAACAAAGCCGTCCCAAACTTTGGGGTGGCTGTGTCTTTTTGATTTTAATTTCCCTAAGCTATAGGAGCATAAGTGGAAGTGCCCTAGGCTCTGTTGCTTTGTTTTTTAGATGTTTCAGGAAACACCATACACTTCTCCAGAGTGGCTGTTGGCAATTTACATCCCGCCCATCAGCATAACAAGGCTCCCAGTTCTCCATGGCCTGTCCTGCCTTTCTGGATTTTACACTTTTTTCTGATGGCCCTTTTGCCCGGGGGGCAGTGAGACTTCATTGTAGTGCAGATTTCCTTTGCAAGCTTGCTTGGTTGGCCAAAAAGGGCGTATGCGTTTTTTCCTGAATATATTCAGGAAAAAACGCATACGCCCTTTTTGGCCAAGTGCATCATTGTGGACTTTCTGCCTCTTTTCCTATGCTTTTCATGCAATTCCAGTCTACCTCCTGAAATCGGTTTCCTGCAATTCTGCCCCACTTTCAAGTCCTCTTGGCAACCTTACTTCAATATATTTTTGGACGATAGCTGTCATTTATAACTCTGCAGGTTTGTGAATGACAGTGCCCCTGAGCTCCTTTGTTCAACTCGCTTTCTTGTGAACTGGCCGCAACACCGCCAGATTGCTTCAGGCCCTAGTGTGGTTCCGGCACGGCAAGCTGAGCCTTTGGTTAATTCCTCTTCCTGGTGGGAAATGAGAGTTAAATTTGCCCGTCCAGACACCTCCAGCTAGTCTCTCATTGGTTCTCCCTATTCCTGTTCATTTCCCGCAGAAATTGCAAACTGGGCCAAACAGGAGGTTAAAGGCACTGACTCTCCAAGTGGGGAGAGTGTTAGTAAAGCGTCTGGAATGTTGCACCCGAGTACCAGGGGACTTAAACTGAGACATATTTGAACACGTTTCCCGATCACACGGTGGATCATACTCTGGGTTCCACATGCATGTTTTAGCTGAAGGAAGAATCCCTTAAACCTGGAGAGTTGAGACCCATGGAATGGGTACCATGCAATATGACTTCAAAGGGTCTGCATTTGCTCACCGAACCTCAACAATCCTATCACTGCTGCGTTTATGCTGCTGTACACACGCTTGATTCTCTTTCGGAGACATGTAAATCCATAGGTTTTAAGATTCTTACTAGTCAGCTATATTCTTAGGCGTTTAATATGGGGTGTTGAGTCCACTTCGTTGAGCAAGGAGTAGCTCTTGTCTATTACATATTTGGCTTATGGAACGGTATCTGTGCTAATTTCAATCTCTGGTTTTATGCAGCACCCCAACTCACCTTTCCCCTTAAGCAAGCATAAGTTGGTTTTCTACATTTGAGACCCTGTTCTGTTTTGTAATTCAGTTCCTGTGTAGCCAAGTTAACATTCCGTGTATTAGTGATACCTTATGATATTTCTTTTTCTGTGTGACTTATTTCTCTTAGAATCATCGTACCTGAGTCCACTCATTATGCTGCTACGGGCCTGATGACATAGATTTCATTGCTGAGTGATATTGCATTGTACGTAAGTACCACAAATTCTTTATTCATTTTTCGCTTTCTGTGATATTGAACTTGTACCATAAACGAGGTTCTTGTAAACAGAGCCGTCCCAAACTTTGGGGTGGCTGTGTCTTTTTGATTTGAATTTCCCTAAGCTATAGGAGCATAAGTGGAAGTGCCCTAGGCTCTGTTGCTTTGTTTTTTAGATGTTTCAGGAAACACCATACACTTCTCCAGAGTGGCTGTTGGCAATTTATATCCCGCCCATCAGCATAACAAGTCTGCCAGTTCTCCATGGCCTGTCCTGCCTTTCTGGATTTTACACTTTTTTCAGATGGCCCTTTTGCCCGGGGGGCAGTGAGACTTCATTGTAGTGCAGATTTCCTTTGCAAGCTTGCTTGGTTGGCCAAAAAGGGCGTATGCGTTTTTTCCTGAATATATTCAGGAAAAAACGCATACGCCCTTTTTGGCCAAGTGCATCATTGTGGACGTTCTGCCTCTTTTCCTATGCTTTTCATGCAATTCCAGTCTACCTCCTGAAATCGGTTTCCTGCAATTCTGCCCCGCTTTCAAGTCCTCTTGGCAGCCTTACTTCAATATATTTTTGGACGGTAGCTGTCATTTATAACTCTGCAGGCTTGTGAATGACAGTACCCCTGAGCTCCTTTGTTCAACTCGCTTTCTTGTGAGCTGGCCGCAACACCGCAAGATTGCTTCAGGCCCTAGTGTGGTTCCGGCACGGCAAGCTGAGCCTTTGGTTAACTCCTCTTCCTGGTGGGAAATGAGAGTTAAATTTGCCCGTCCAGACACCTCCAGCTAGTCTCTCATTGGTTCTCCCTATTCCTGTTCATTTCCCGCAGAAATTGCAAACTGGGCCAAACAGGAGGTTAAAGGCACTGACTCTCCAAGTGGGGAGAGTGTTAGTAAAGCGTCTGGAATGTTGCACCCGAGTACCAGGGGACGAAAACTGAGACACATTTGAACACGTTTCCCGATCACACGGTGGATCATACTCTGGGTTCCATATGCATGTTTTAGCTGAAGGAAGAATCCCTTAAACCTGGAGAGTTGAGACCCATGGAATGGGTACCATGCTATATGACTTCAAAGGGTCTGCATTTGCTCACCGAACCTCACCAATCCTATCACTGCTGCATTTATGCTGCTGTACACACGCTTGATTCTCTTTCAGAGACATGTAAATCCATAGGTTTTAAGATTCTTACTAGTCAGGTATATTCTTAGGCGTTTAATATGGGGTGTTGAGTCCACTTCGTTGAGGAAGGAGTAGCTCTTGTCTATTACATATTTGGCTTATGGAACGGTATCTGTGCTAATTTCAATCTCTGGTTTTATGCAGCACCCCAACTCACCTTTCCCCTTAAGCAAGCATAAGTTGGTTTTCTACATTTGAGACCCTGTTCTGTTTTGTAATTCAGTTCCTGGGTAGCCAAGTTTACATTCCGTGTATTAGTGATACCTTATGATATTTCTTTTTCTGTGTGACTTATTTCTCTTAGAATCATCGTACCTGAGTCCACTCATTATGCTGCTACAGGCCTGATGACATAGATTTCATTGCTGAGTGATATTGCATTGTACGTAAGTACACAAATTCTTTATTCATTTTTCGCTTTCTGTGATATTGAACTTGTACCATAAACGAGGTTCTTCTAAACAGAGCCGTCCCAAACTTTGGGGTGGCTGTGTCTTTTTGATTTGAATTTCCCTAAGCTATAGGAGCATAAGTGGAAGTGCCCTAGGCTCTGTTGCTTTGTTTTTTAGATGTTTCAGGAAACACCATACACTTCTCCAGAGTGGCTGTTGGCAATTTACATCCCGCCCATCAGCATAACAAGGCTCCCAGTTCTCCATGGCCTGTCCTGCCTTTCTGGATTTTACACTTTTTTCAGATGGCCCTTTTGACCGGGGGGCAGTGAGACTTCATTGTAGTGCAGATTTCCTTTGCAAGCTTGCTTGGTTGGCCAAAAAGGGCGTATGCGTTTTTTCCTGAATATATTCAGGAAAAAACGCATATGCCCTTTTTGGCCAAGTGCATCATTGTGGACGTTCTGCCTCTATTCCTATGCTTTTCATGCAATTCCAGTCTACCTCCTGAAATCGGTTTCCGGCAATTCTGCCCCGCTTTCAAGTCCTCTTGGCAGCCTTACTTCAATATATTTTTGGACGATAGCTGTCATTTATAACTCTGCAGGTTTGTGAATGACAGTGCCCCTGAGCTCCTTTCTTCAACTCTCTTTATTGTGAGCTGGCCGCAACACCGCAAGATTGCTTCAGGCCCTAGTGTGGTTCCGGCACGGCAAGCTGAGCCTTTGGTTAATTCCTCTTCCTGGTGGGAAATGAGAGTTAAATTTGCCCGTCCAGATACCTCCAGCTAGTCTCTCATTGGTTCTCCCTATTCCTGTTCATTTCCCGCAGTAATTGCTAACTGGGCCAAACAGGAGGTTAAAGGCACTGACTCTCCAAGTGGGGAGAGTGTTAGTAAAGCGTCTGGAATGTTGCACCCGAGTACCAGGGGACTTAAACTAAGACATATTTGAACACGTTTCCCGATCACACGGTGGATCATACTCTGGGTTCCACATGCATGTTTTAGCTGAAGGAAGAATCCCTTAAACCTGGAGAGTTGAGACCCATGGAATGGGTACCATGCAATATGACTTCAAAGGGTCTGCATTTGCTCACCGAACCTCAACAATCCTATCACTGCTGCGTTTATGCTGCTGTACACATGCTTGATTCTCTTTCGGAGACATGTAAATCCATAGGTTTTAAGATTCTTACTAGTCAGGTATATTCTTAGGCGTTTAATATGGGGTGTTGAGTCCACTTCATTGAGGCAGGAGTAGCTCTTGTCTATTACATATTTGGCTTATGGAACGGTATCTGTGCTAATTTCAATCTCTGGTTTTATGCAGCACCCCAACTCACCTTTCCCCTTAAGCAAGCATAAGTTGGTTTTCTACATTTGAGACCCTGTTCTGTTTTGTAATTCAGTTCCTGGGTAGCCAAGTTTACATTCCGTGTATTAGTGATACCTTATGATATTTCTTTTTCTGTGTGACTTATTTCTCTTAGAATCATCGTACCTGAGTCCACTCATTATGCTGCTACAGGCCTGATGACATAGATTTCATTGCTGAGTGATATTGCATTGTACGTAAGTACCACAAATTCTTTATTCATTTTTCGCTTTCTGTGATATTGAACTTGTACCATAAACGAGGTTCTTGTAAACAGAGCCGTCCCAAACTTTGGGGTGGCTGTGTCTTTTTGATTTTAATTTCCCTAAGCTATAGGAGCATAAGTGGAAGTGCCCTAGGCTCTGTTGCTTTGTTTTTTAGATGTTTCAGGAAACACCATACACTTCTCCAGAGTGGCTGTTGGCAATTTACATCCCGCCCATCAGCATAACAAGGCTCCCAGTTCTCCAAGGCCTGTCCTGCCTTTCTGGATTTTACACTTTTTTCAGATGGCCCTTTTGCCCGGGGGGCAGTGAGACTTCATTGTAGTGCAGATTTCCTTTGCAAGCTTGCTTGGTTGGCCAAAAAGGGCGTATGCGTTTTTTCCTGAATATATTCAGGAAAAAACGCATACGCCCTTTTTGGCCAAGTGCATCATTGTGGACGTTCTGCCTCTTTTCCTATGCTTTTCATGCAATTCCAGTCTACCTCCTGAAATAGGTTTCCGGCAATTCTGCCCCGCTTTCAAGTGCTCTTGGCAGCCTTACTTCAATATATTTTTGGACGATAGCTGTCATTTATAACTCTGCAGGTTTGTGAATGACAGTGCCCCTGAGCTCCTTTCTTCAACTCTCTTTATTGTGAGCTGGCCGCAACACCGCAGGATTGCTTCAGGCCCTAGTGTGGTTCCGGCACGGCAAGCTGAGCCTTTGGTTAATTCCTCTTCCTGGTGGGAAATGAGAGTTAAATTTGCCCGTCCAGACACCTCCAGCTAGTCTCTCATTGGTTCTCCCTATTCCTGTTCATTTCCCGCAGAAATTGCAAACTGGGCCAAACAGGAGGTTAAAGGCACTGACTCTCCAAGTCGGGAGGGTGTTAGTAAAGCGTCTGGAATGTTGCACCCGAGTACCAGGGGACTTAAACTGAGACATATTTGAACACGTTTCCCGATCACACGGTGGATCATACTCTGGGTTCCACATGCATGTTTTAGCTGAAGGAAGAATCCCTTAAACCTGGAGAGTTGAGACCCATGGAATGGGTACCATGCAATATGACTTCAAAGGGTCTGCATTTGATCACCGAACCTCAACAATCCTATCACTGCTGCGTTTATGCTGCTGTACACACGCTTGATTCTCTTTCGGAGACATGTATATCCATAGGTTTTAAGATTCTTACTAGTCAGGTATATTCTTACGCGTTTAATATGGGGTGTTGAGTCCACTTCGTTGAGCAAGGAGTAGCTCTTGTCTATTACATATTTGGCTTATGGAACGGTATCTGTGCTAATTTCAATCTCTGGTTTTATGCAGCACCCCAACTCACCTTTCCCCTTAAGCAAGCATAAGTTGGTTTTCTACATTTGAGACCCTGTTCTGTTTTGTAATTCAGTTCCTGTGTAGCCAAGTTAACATTCCGTGTATTAGTGATACCTTATGATATTTCTTTTTCTGTGTGACTTATTTCTCTTAGAATCATCGTACCTGAGTCCACTCATTATGCTGCTACGGGCCTGATGACATAGATTTCATTGCTGAGTGATATTGCATTGTACGTAAGTACCACAAATTCTTTATTCATTTTTCGCTTTCTGTGATATTGAACTTGTACCATAAACGAGGTTCTTGTAAACAGAGCCGTCCCAAACTTTGGGGTGGCTGTGTCTTTTTGATTTTAATTTCCCTAAGCTATAGGAGCATAAGTGGAAGTGCCCTAGGCTCTGTTGCTTTGTTTTTTAGATGTTTCAGGAAACACCATACACTTCTCCAGAGTGGCTGTTGGCAATTTACATCCCGCCCATCAGCATAACAAGGCTCCCAGTTCTCCATGGCCTGTCCTGCCTTTCTGGATTTTACACTTTTTTCAGATGGCCCTTTTGCCCGGGGGGCAGTGAGACTTCATTGTAGTGCAGATTTCCTTTGCAAGCTTGCTTGGTTGGCCAAAAAGGGCGTATGCGTTTTTTCCTGAATATATTCAGGAAAAAACACATACGCCCTTTTTGGCCAAGTGCATCATTGTGGACGTTCTGCCTCTTTTCCTATGCTTTTCATGCAATTCCAGTCTACCTCCTGAAATCGGTTTCCTGCAATTCTGCCCCGCTTTCAAGTGCTCTTGGCAGCCTTACTTCAATATATTTTTGGACGATAGGTGTCATTTACAACTCTGCAGGTTTGTGAATGACAGTGCCCCTGAGATCCTTTCTTCAACTCTCTTTATTGTGAGCTGGCCGCAACACCGCAGGATTGCTTCAGGCCCTAGAGTGGTTCCGGCATGGCAAGCTGAGCCTTTGGTTAATTCCTCTTCCTGGTGGGAAATGAGAGTTAAATTTGCCCGTCCAGACACCTCCAGCTAGTCTCTCATTGGTTCTCCCTATTCCTGTTCATTTCCCGCAGAAATTGCAAACTGGGCCAAACAGGAGTTTAAAGGCACTGACTCTCCAAGTGGGGGGAGTGTTAGTAAAGCGACTGGAATGTGGCACCCGTGTACCAGGGGACAAAAACTGAGATACATTTGAACACGTTTCCCGATCACACGGTGGATCATACTCTGGGTTCCACATGCATGTTTTAGCTGAAGGAGGAATCCCTTAAACCTGGAGAGTTGTGACCCATGGAATGGGTACCATGCAATATGACTTCAAAGGGTCTGCATTTGCTCACCGAACCTCACCAATCCTATCACTGCTGCGTTTATGCTGCTGTACACACGCTTGATTCTCTTTTGGAGACATGTAACTCCATAGGTTTTAAGATTCTTACTAGTCAGGTATATTCCTAGGCGTTTAATATGGGGTGTTGAGTCCACTTCGTTGAGGAAGGAGTAGCTCTTGTTTATTACATATTTGGCTTATGGAATGGTATCTGTGCTAATTTCAATCTCTTGTTTTATGCAGCACCCCAACTCACCTTTCCCCTTAAGCAAGCATAAGTTGGTTTTCTACATTTGAGACCCTGTTCTGTTTTGTAATTCAGTTCCTGGGTAGCCAAGTTTACATTCCGTGTATTAGTGATATCTTATGATGTTTCTTTTTCTGTGTGACTTATTTCACTTACAATCATCGTATCTGAATCCACTCATTATGGTGCTACGGGCCTGATGACATAGATTTCATTGCTGAGTGATATTGCATTGTACGTAAATACCACAAATTCTTTATTCATTTTTCGCTTTCTGTGATATTGAACTTGTACCATAAACGAGGATCTTGTAAACAGAGCCGTCCCAAACTTTGGGGTGGCTGTGTCTTTTTGATTTGAATTTCCCTAAGCTATAGGAGCATAAGTGGAAGTGCCCTAGGATCCGTTGCTTTTTTTTTTTTAGATGTTTCAGGAAACACCATACACTTCTCCAGAGTGGCTGTTGGCAATTTACATCCCACCCATCAGCATAACAAGGCTGCCAGTTCTCCATGGCCTGTCCTGCCTTTCTGGATTTTACACTTTTTTCAGATGGCCCTTTTGCCCGGGGGGCAGTGAGACTTCATTGTAGTGCAGATTTCCTTTGCAAGCTTGCTTGGTTGGCCAAAAAGGGCGTATGCGTTTTTTCCTGAATATATTCAGGAAAAAACGCATACGCCCTTTTTGGCCAAGTGCATCATTGTGGACGTTCTGCCTCTTTTCCTATGCTTTTCATGCAATTCCAGTCTACCTCCTGAAATCGGTTTCCTGCAATTCTGCCCCGCTTTCAAGTGCTCTTGGCAGCCTTACTTCAATATATTTTTGGACGATAGCTGTCATTTATAACTCTGCAGGTTTGTGAATGACAGTGCCCCTGAGGTCCTTTCTTCAACTCTCTTTATTGTGAGCTGGCCGCAAAACCGCAGGATTGCTTCATGCCCTAGGGTGGTTCCGGCACGGCAAGCTGAGCCTTTGGTTAATTCCTCTTCCTGGTGGGAAATGAGAGTTAAATTTGCCCGTCCAGACACCTCCAGCTAGTCTCTCATTGGTTCTCCCTATTCCTGTTCATTTCCCGCAGAAATTGCAAACTGGGCCAAACAGGAGGTTAAAGGCACTGACTCTCCAAGTGGGGAGAGTGTTAGTAAAGCGTCTGGAATGTTGCATCCGAGTACCAGGGGACGAAAACTGAGACACATTTGAACACGTTTCCCGATCACACGGTGGATCATACTCTGGGTTCCACATGCATGTTTTAGCTGAAGGAGGAATCCCTTAAACCTGGAGAGTTGAGACCCATGGAATGGGTACCATGCTATATGACTTCAAAGGGTCTGCATTTGCTCACCGAACCTCACCAATCCTATCACTGCTGCGTTTATGCTGCTGTGCACACGCTTGATTCTCTTTCAGAGACATGTAAATCCATAGGTTTTAAGATTCTTACTAGTCAGGTATATTCTTAGGCGTTTAATATGGGGTGTTGAGTCCACTTCGTTGAGGAAGGAGTAGCTCTTGTCTATTACATATTTGGCTTATGGAACGGTATCTGTGCTAATTTCAATCTCTGGTTTTATGCAGCACCCCAACTCACCTTTCCCCTTAAGCAAGCATAAGTTGGTTTTCTACATTTGAGACCCTGTTCTGTTTTGTAATTCAGTTCCTGGGTAGCCAAGTTTACATTCCGTGTATTAGTGATACCTTATGATATTTCTTTTTCTGTGTGACTTATTTCTCTTAGAATCATCGTACCTGAGTCCACTCATTATGCTGCTACAGTCCTGATGACATAGATTTCATTGCTGAGTGATATTGCATTGTACGTAAGTACACAAATTCTTTATTCATTTTTCGCTTTCTGTGATATTGAACTTGTACCATAAACGAGGTTCTTGTAAACAGAGCCGTCCCAAACTTTGGGGTGGCTGTGTCTTTTTGATTTTAATTTCCCTAAGCTATAGGAGCATAAGTGGAAGTGCCCTAGGCTCTGTTGCTTTGTTTTTTAGATGTTTCAGGAAACACCATACACTTCTCCAGAGTGGCTGTTGGCAATTTACATCCCGCCCATCAGCATAACAAGGCTCCCAGTTCTCCATGGCCTGTCCTGCCTTTCTGGATTTTACACTTTTTTCAGATGGCCCTTTTGCCCGGGGGGCAGTGAGACTTCATTGTAGTGCAGATTTCCTTTGCAAGCTTGCTTGGTTGGCCAAAAAGGGCGTATGCGTTTTTTCCTGAATATATTCAGGAAAAAACGCATACGCCCTTTTCGGCCAAGTGCATCATTGTTGACGTTCTGCCTCTTTTCCTATGCTTTTCATGCAATTCCAGTCTACCTCCTGAAATCGGTTTCCGGCAATTCTGCCCCGCTTTCAAGTCCTCTTGGCAGCCTTACTTCAATATATTTTTGGACGGTAGCTGTCATTTATAACTCTGCAGGCTTGTGAATGACAGTACCCCTGAGCTCCTTTGTTCAACTCGCTTTCTTGTGAGCTGGCCGCAACACCGCAAGATTGCTTCAGGCCCTAGTGTGGTTCCGGCACGGCAAGCTGAGCCTTTGGTTAACTCCTCTTCCTGGTGGGAAATGAGAGTTAAATTTGCCCGTCCAGACACCTCCAGCTAGTCTCTCATTGGTTCTCCCTATTCCTGTTCATTTCCCGCAGAAATTGCAAACTGGGCCAAACACGACGTTAAAGGCACTGACTCTCCAAGTGGGGAGAGTGTTAGTAAAGCGTCTGGAATGTTGCACCCGAGTACCAGGGGACGAAAACTGAGACACATTTGAACACGTTTCCCGATCACACGGTGGATCATACTCTGGGTTCCATATGCATGTTTTAGCTGAAGGAAGAATCCCTTAAACCTGGAGAGTTGAGACCCATGGAATGGGTACCATGCTATATGACTTCAAAGGGTCTTCATTTGCTCACCGAACCTCACCAATCCTATCACTGCTGCATTTATGCTGCTGTACACACGCTTGATTCTCTTTCAGAGACATGTAAATCCATAGGTTTTAAGATTCTTACTAGTCAGGTATATTCTTAGGCGTTTAATATGGGGTGCTGCGTCCACTTCGTTGAGCAAGGAGTAGCTCTTGTCTATTACATATTTGGCTTATGGAACGGTATCTGTGCTAATTTCAATCTCTGGTTTCATGCAGCAACCCAACTCACCTTTCCCCTTAAGCAAGCATAAGTTGGTTTTCTACATTTGAGACCCTGTTCTGTTTTGTAATTCAGTTCCTGGGTAGCCAAGTTTACATTCCGTGTATTAGTGATACCTTATGATATTTCTTTTTCTGTGTGACTTATTTCTCTTAGAATCATCGTACCTGAGTCCACTCATTATGCTGCTACGGACCTGATGACATAGATTTCATTGCTGACTGATATTGCATTGTACGTAAGTACCACAAATTCTTTATTCATTTTTTGCTTTCTGTGATATTGAACTTGTACCATAAACGAGGTTCTTGTAAACAGAGCCGTCCCAAACTTTGGGGTGGCTGTGTCTTTTTGATTTGAATTTCCCTAAGCTATAGGAGCATAAGTGGAAGTGCCCTAGGCTCTGTTGCTTTGTTTTTTAGATGTTTCAGGAAACACCATACACTTCTCCAGAGTGGCTGTTGGCAATTTACATCCCGCCCATCAGCATAACAAGGCTCCCAGTTCTCCATGGCCTGTCCTGCCTTTCTGGATTTTACACTTTTTTCAGATGGCCCTTTTGCCCCGGGGGCAGTGAGACTTCATTGTAGTGCAGATTTCCTTTGCAAGCTTGCTTGGTTGGCCAAAAAGGGCGTATGCGTTTTTTCCTGAATATATTCAGGAAAAAACGCATACGCCCTTTTTGGCCAAGTGCATCATTGTGGACGTTCTGCCTCTTTTCCTATGCTTTTCATGCAATTCCAGTCTACCTCCTGAAATCGGTTTCCTGCAATTCTGCCCCGCTTTCAAGTCCTCTTGGCAGCCTTACTTCAATATATTTTTGGACGATAGCTGTCATTTATAACTCTGCAGGTTTGTGAATGACAGTGACCCTGAGCTCCTTTGTTCAACTCGCTTTCTTGTGAGCAGGCCGCAACACAGCAAGATTGCTTCAGGCCCTAGTGTGGTTGCGGCACGGCAAGCTGAGCCTTTGGTTAATTCCTCTTCCTGGTGGGAAATGAGAGTTAAATTTGCCCGTCCAGACACCTCCAGCTAGTCTCTCATTGTTTCTCCCTATTCCTGTTCATTTCCCGCAGAAATTGCAAACTGGGCCAAACAGGAGGTTAAAGGCACTGACTCTCCAAGTGGGGAGAGTGTTAGTAAAGCGTCTGGAATGTTGCACCCGAGTACCAGGGGACAAAAACTGAGACACATTTGAACACGTTTCCCGATAACACGGTGGATCATACTCTGGGTTCCACATGCATGTTTTAGCTGAAGGAAGAATCCCTTAAACCTGGAGAGTTGAGACCCATGGAATGGGTACCATGCAATATGACTTCAAAGGGTCTGCATTTGCTCACCGAACCTCAACAATCCTATCACTGCTGCGTTTATGCTGCTGTACACATGCTTGATTCTCTTTCGGAGACATGTAAATCCATAGGTTTTAAGATTCTTACTAGTCAGGTATATTCTTACGCGTTTAATATGGGGTGTTGAGTCCACTTCGTTGAGGAAGGAGTAGCTCTTGTCTATTACATATTTGGCTTATGGAACGGTATCTGTGCTAATTTCAATCTCGGGTTTTATGCAGCACCCCAACTCACCTTTCCCCTTAAGCAAGCATAAGTTGGTTTTCTACATTTGAGACCCTGTTCTGTTTTGTAATTCAGTTCCTGGGTAGCCAAGTTTACATTCCGTGTATTAGTGATACCTTATGATATTTCTTTTTCTGTGTGACTTATTTCTCTTAGAATCATCGTACCTGAGTCCACTCATTATGCTGCTACGGGCCTGATGACATAGATTTCATTGCTGAGTGATATTGCATTGTACGTAAGTACCACAAATTCTTTATTCATTTTTCGCTTTCTGTGATATTGAACTTGTACCATAAACGAGGTTCTTGTAAACAAAGCCGTCCCAAACTTTGGGGTGGCTGTGTCTTTTTGATTTGAATTTCCCTAAGCTATAGGAGCATAAGTGGAAGTGCCCTAGGCTCTGTTGCTTTGTTTTTTAGATGTTTCAGGAAACACCATACACTTCTCCAGAGTGGCTGTTGGCAATTTACATCCCGCCCATCAGCATAACAAGGCTCCCAGTTCTCCATGGCCTGTCCTGCCTTTCTGGATTTTACACTTTTTTCTGATGGCCCTTTTGCCCGGGGGGCAGTGAGACTTCATTGTAGTGCAGATTTCCTTTGCAAGCTTGCTTGGTTGGCCAAAAAGGGCGTATGCGTTTTTTCCTGAATATATTCAGGAAAAAACGCATACGCCCTTTTTGGCCAAGTGCATCATTGTTGACGTTCTCCCTCTTTTCCTATGCTTTTCATGCAATTCCAGTCTACCTCCTGAAATCGGTTTCCTGCAATTCTGCCCCGCTTTCAAGTCCTCTTGGCAGCCTTACTTCAATATATTTTTGGACGGTAGCTGTCATTTATAACTCTGCAGGCTTGTGAATGACAGTACCCCTGAGCTCCTTTGTTCAACTCGCTTTCTTGTGAGCTGGCCGCAACACCGCAAGATTGCTTCAGGCCCTAGTGTGGTTCCGGCACGGCAAGCTGAGCCTTTGGTTAACTCCTCTTCCTGGTGGGAAATGAGAGTTAAATTTGCCCGTCCAGACACCTCCAGCTAGTCTCTCATTGGTTCTCCCTATTCCTGTTCATTTCCCGCAGAAATTGCAAACTGGGCCAAACACGACGTTAAAGGCACTGACTCTCCAAGTGGGGAGAGTGTTAGTAAAGCGTCTGGAATGTTGCACCCGAGTACCAGGGGACGAAAACTGAGACACATTTGAACACGTTTCCCGATCACACGGTGGATCATACTCTGGGTTCCATATGCATGTTTTAGCTGAAGGAAGAATCCCTTAAACCTGGAGAGTTGAGACCCATGGAATGGGTACCATGCTATATGACTTCAAAGGGTCTGCATTTGCTCACCGAACCTCACCAATCCTATCACTGCTGCATTTATGCTGCTGTACACACGCTTGATTCTCTTTCAGAGACATGTAAACCCATAGGTTTTAAGATTCTTACTAGTCAGGTATATTCTTAGGCGTTTAATATGGGGTGCTGCGTCCACTTCGTTGAGCAAGGAGTAGCTCTTGTCTATTACATATTTGGCTTATGGAACGGTATCTGTGCTAATTTCAATCTCTGGTTTCATGCAGCAACCCAACTCACCTTTCCCCTTAAGCAAGCATAAGTTGGTTTTCTACATTTGAGACCCTGTTCTGTTTTGTAATTCAGTTCCTGGGTAGCCAAGTTAACATTCCGTGTATTAGTGATACCTTATGATATTTCTTTTTCTGTGTGACTTATTTCTCTTAGAATCATCGTACCTGAGTCCACTCATTATGCTGCTACGGACCTGATGACATAGTTTTCATTGCTGACTGATATTGCATTGTACGTAAGTACCACAAATTCTTTATTCATTTTTCGCCTTCTGTGATATTGAACTTGTACTATAAATGAGGTTCTTGTAAACAGAGCCGTCCCAAACTTTGGGGTGGCTGTGTCTTTTTGATTTGAATTTCCCTAAGCTATAGGAGCATAAGTGGAAGTGCCCTAGGCTCTGTTGCTTTGTTTTTTAGATGTTTCAGGAAACACCATACACTTCTCCAGAGTGGCTGTTGGCAATTTACATCCCGCCCATCAGCATAACAAGGCTCCCAGTTCTCCATGGCCTGTCCTGCCTTTCTGGATTTTACACTTTTTTCAGATGGCCCTTTTGCCCCGGGGGCAGTGAGACTTCATTGTAGTGCAGATTTCCTTTGCAAGCTTGCTTGGTTGGCCAAAAAGGGCGTATGCGTTTTTTCCTGAATATATTCAGGAAAAAACGCATACGCCCTTTTTGGCCAAGTGCATCATTGTGGACGTTCTGCCTCTTTTCCTATGCTTTTCATGCAATTCCAGTCTACCTCCTGAAATCGGTGTCCTGCAATTCTGCCCCACTTTCAAGTCCTCTTGGCAGCCTTACTTCAATATATTTTTGGACGATAGCTGTCATTTTTAACTCTGCAGGTTTGTGAATGACAGTGACCCTGAGCTCCTTTGTTCAACTCGCTTTCTTGTGAGCAGGCCGCAACACAGCAAGATTGCTTCAGGCCCTAGTGTGGTTCCGGCACGGCAAGCTGAGCCTTTGGTTAATTCCTCTTCCTGGTGGGAAATGAGAGTTAAATTTGCCCGTCCAGACACCTCCAGCTAGTCTCTCATTGGTTCTCCCTATTCCTGTTCATTTCCCGCAGAAATTGCAAACTGGGCCAAACAGGAGGTTAAAGGCACTGACTCTCCAAGTGGGGAGAGTGTTAGTAAAGCGTCTGGAATGTTGCACCCGAGTACCAGGGGACAAAAACTGAGACACATTTGAACACGTTTCCCGATCACACGGTGGATCATACTCTGGGTTCCACATGCATGTTTTAGCTGAAGGAAGAATCCCTTAAACCTGGAGAGTTGAGACCCATGGAATGGGTACCATGCAATATGACTTCAAAGGGTCTGCATTTGCTCACCGAACCTCACCAATCCTATCACTGCTGCGTTTATGCTGCTGTACACATGCTTGATTCTCTTTCGGAGACATGTAAATCCATAGGTTTTAAGATTCTTACTAGTCAGGTATATTCTTACGCGTTTAATATGGGGTGTTGAGTCCACTTCGTTGAGGAAGGAGTAGCTCTTGTCTATTACATATTTGGCTTATGGAACGGTATCTGTGCTAATTTCAATCTCGGGTTTTATGCAGCACCCCAACTCACCTTTCCCCTTAAGCAAGCATAAGTTGGTTTTCTACATTTGAGACCCTGTTCTGATTTGTAATTCAGTTCCTGGGTAGCCAAGTTTACATTCGGTGTATTAGTGATACCTTATGATATTTCTTTTTCTGTGTGACTTATTTCTCTTAGAATCATCGTACCTGAGTCCACTCATTATGCTGCTACGGGCCTGATGACATAGATTTCATTGCTGAGTGATATTGCATTGTACGTAAGTACCACAAATTCTTTATTCATTTTTCGCTTTCTGTGATATTGAACTTGTACCATAAACGAGGTTCTTGTAAACAAAGCCGTCCCAAACTTTGGGGTGGCTGTGTCTTTTTGATTTTAATTTCCCTAAGCTATAGGAGCATAAGTGGAAGTGCCCTAGGCTCTGTTGCTTTGTTTTTTAGATGTTTCAGGAAACACCATACACTTCTCCAGAGTGGCTGTTGGCAATTTACATCCCGCCCATCAGCATAACAAGGCTCCCAGTTCTCCATGGCCTGTCCTGCCTTTCTGGATTTTACACTTTTTTCAGATGGCCCTTTTGCCCGGGGGGCAGTGAGACTTCATTGTAGTGCAGATTTCCTTTGCAAGCTTGCTTGGTTTGCCAAAAAGGGCGTATGCGTTTTTTCCTGAATATATTCAGGAAAAAACGCATACGCCCTTTTTGGCCAAGTGCATCATTGTGGACTTTCTGCCTCTTTTCCTATGCTTTTCATGCAATTCCAGTCTACCTCCTGAAATCGGTTTCCTGCAATTCTGACCCGCTTTCAAGTCCTCTTGGCAGCCTTACTTCAATATATTTTTGGACGATAGCTGTCATTTATAACTCTGCAAGTTTGTGAATGACAGTGCCCCTGAGCTCCTTTCTTCAACTCTCTTTATTGTGAGCTGGCCACAACACCGCAGGATTGCTTCAGGCCTTAGTGTGGTTTTGGCATGGCAAGCTGAGCCTTTGGTTAATTCCTCTTCCTGGTGGGAAATGAGAGTTAAATTTGCCCGTCCAGACACCTCCAGCTAGTCTCTCATTGGTTCTCCCTATTCCTGTTCATTTCCCGCAGAAATTGCAAACTGGGCCAAACAGGAGGTTAAAGGCACTGACTCTCCAAGTGGGGAGAGTGTTAGTAAAGCGTCTGGAATGTTGCACCCGAGTACCAGGGGACGAAAACTGAGACACATTTGAACACGTTTCCCGATCACACGGTGGATCATACTCTGGGTTCCGTATGGATGTTTTAGCTGAAGGAAGAATCCCTTAAACATGGAGAGTTGAGACCCATGGAATGGGTACCATGCAATATGACTTCAAAGGGTCTGCATTTGCTCACCGAACCTCAACAATCCTATCACTGCTGCGTTTATGCTGCTGTACACACGCTTGATTCTCTTTCGGAGACATGTAAATCCATAGGTTTTAAGATTCTTACTAGTCAGCTATATTCTTAGGCGTTTAATATGGGGTGTTGAGTCCACTTCGTTGAGCAAGGAGTAGCTCTTGTCTATTACATATTTGGCTTATGGAACGGTATCTGTGCTAATTTCAATCTCTGGTTTTATGCAGCACCCCAACTCACCTTTCCCCTTAAGCAAGCATAAGTTGGTTTTCTACATTTGAGACCCTGTTCTGTTTTGTAATTCAGTTCCTGGGTAGCCAAGTTTACATTCCGTGTATTAGTGATACCTTATGATATTTCTTTTTCTGTGTGACTTATTTCTCTTAGAATCATCGTACCTGAGTCCACTCATTATGCTGCTACAGGCCTGATGACATAGATTTCATTGCTGAGTGATATTGCCTTGTACATAAGTACCACAAATTCTTTATTCATTTTTCGCTTTCTGTGATATTGAACTTGTACCATAAACGAGGTTCTTGTAAACAGAGCCGTCCCAAACTTTGGGGTGGCTGTGTCTTTTTGATTTGAATTTCCCTAAGCTATAGGAGCATAAGTGGAAGTGCCCTAGGCTCTGTTGCTTTGTTTTTTAGATGTTTCAGGAAACACCATACACTTCTCCAGAGTGGCTGTTGGCAATTTACATCCCGCCCATCAGCATAACAAGGCTCCCAGTTCTCCATGGCCTGTCCTGCCTTTCTGGATTTTACACTTTTTTCAGATGGCCCTTTTGCCCGGGGGTCAGTGAGACTTCATTGTAGTGCAGATTTCCTTTGCAAGCTTGCTTGGTTGGCCAAAAAGGGCGTATGCGTTTTTTCCTGAATATATTCAGGAAAAAACGCATACGCCCTTTTTGGCCAAGTGCATCATTGTGGACGTTCTGCCTCTTTTCCTATGCTTTTCATGCAATTCCAGTCTACCTCCTGAAATCGGTTTCCTGCAATTCTGCCCCGCTTTCAAGTGCTCTTGGCAGCCTTACTTCAATATATTTTTGGACGATAGCTGTCATTTATAACTCTGCAGGTTTGTGAATGACAGTGCCCCTGAGCTCCTTTCTTCAACTCTCTTTATTGTGAGCTGGCCGCAACACCGCAAGATTGCTTCAGGCCCTAGTGTGGTTCCGGCACGGCAAGCTGAGCCTTTGGTTAATTCCTCTTCCTGGTGGGAAATGAGAGTTAAATTTGCCCGTCCAGACACCTCCAGCTAGTCTCTCATTGGTTCTCCCTATTCCTGTTCATTTCCCGCAGAAATTGCAAACTGGGCCAAACAGGAGTTTAAAGGCACTGACTCTCCAAGTGGGGAGAGTGTTAGTAAAGCGTCTGGAATGTGGCACCCGTGTACCAGGGGACAAAAACTGAGATACATTTGAACACGTTTCCCGATCACACGGTGGATCATACTCTGGGTTCCACATGCATGTTTTAGCTGAAGGAGCAATCCCTTAAACCTGGAGAGTTGTGACCCATGGAATGGGTACCATGCAATATGACTTCAAAGGGTCTGCATTTGCTCACCGAACCTCACCAATCCTATCACTGCTGCGTTTATGCTGCTGTACACACGCTTGATTCTCTTTTGGAGACATGTAACTCCATAGGGTTTAAGATTCTTACTAGTCAGGTATATTTCTAGGCGTTTAATATGGGGTGTTGTGTCCACTTCGTTGAGGCAGGAGTAGCTCTTGTTTATTACATATTTGGCTTATGGAATGGTATCTGTGCTAATTTCAATCTCTTGTTTTATGCAGCACCCCAACTCACCTTTCCCCTTAAGCAAGCATAAGTTGGTTTTCTACATTTGAGACCCTGTTCTGTTTTGTAATTCAGTTCCTGGGTAGCCAAGTTTACATTCCGTGTATTAGTGATATCTTATGATGTATCTTT
Source organism: Lagenorhynchus albirostris (assembly GCF_949774975.1). Taxonomy (NCBI): domain Eukaryota; kingdom Metazoa; phylum Chordata; class Mammalia; order Artiodactyla; family Delphinidae; genus Lagenorhynchus; species Lagenorhynchus albirostris. The sequence goes on along the minus strand of NC_083095.1, from coordinate 105,163,953 downwards.
TTCTGTGTGACTTATTTCACTTACAATCATCGTATCTGAATCCACTCATTATGGTGCTACGGGCCTGATGACATAGATTTCATTGCTGAGTGATATTGCATTGTACGTAAATACCACAAATTCTTTATTCATTTTTCGCTTTCTGTGATATTGAACTTGTACCATAAACGAGGATCTTGTAAACAGAGCCGTCCCAAACTTTGGGGTGGCTGTGTCTTTTTGATTTGAATTTCCCTAAGCTATAGGAGCATAAGTGGAAGTGCCCTAGGCTCCGTTGCTTTTTTTTTTTTAGATGTTTCAGGAAACACCATACACTTCTCCAGAGTGGCTGTTGGCAATTTACATCCCACCCATCAGCATAACAAGGCTGCCAGTTCTCCATGGCCTGTCCTGCCTTTCTGGATTTTACACTTTTTTCAGATGGCCCTTTTGCCCGTGGGGCAGTGAGACTTCATTGTAGTGCAGATTTCCTTTGCAAGCTTCCTTGGTTGGCCAAAAAGGGCGTATGCGTTTTTTCCTGAATATATTCAGGAAAAAACGCATACGCCCTTTTTGGCCAAGTGCATCATTGTGGACGTTCTGCCTCTTTTCCTATGCTTTTCATGCAATTCCAGTCTACCTCCTGAAATCGGTGTCCTGCAATTCTGCCCCGCTTTCAAGTGCTCTTGGCAGCCTTACTTCAATATATTTTTGGACGATAGCTGTCATTTATAACTCTGCATGTTTGTGAATGACAGTGCCCCTGAGCTCCTTTCTTCAACTCTCTTTATTGTGAGCTGGCCGCAACACCGCAGGATTGCTTCAGGCCCTAGTGTGGTTTTGGCATGGCAAGCTGAGCCTTTGGTTAATTCCTCTTCCTGGTGGGAAATGAGAGTTAAATTTGCCCGTCCAGACACCTCCAGCTAGTCTCTCATTGGTTCTCCCTATTCCTGTTCATTTCCCGCAGAAATTGCAAACTGGGCCAAACAGGAGGTTAAAGGCACTGACTCTCCAAGTGGGGAGAGTGTTAGTAAAGCGTCTGGAATGTTGCACCCGAGTACCAGGGGACGAAAACTGAGACACATTTGAAAACGTTTCCCGATCACACGGTGGATCATACTCTGGGTTCCACATGCATGTTTTAGCTGAAGGAAGAATCCCTTAAACCTGGAGAGTTGAGACCCATGGAATGGGTACCATGCAATATGACTTCAAAGGGTCTGCATTTGCTCACCGAACCTCAACAATCCTATCACTGCTGCGTTTATGCTGCTGTACACACGCTTGATTCTCTTTCGGAGACATGTAAATCCATAGGTTTTAAGATTCTTACTAGTCAGGTATATTCTTAGGCGTTTAATATGGGGTGCTGCGTCCACTTCGTTGAGCAAGGAGTAGCTCTTGTCTATTACATATTTGGCTTATGGAACGGTATCTGTGCTAATTTCAATCTCTGGTTTTATGCAGCACCCCAACTCACCTTTCCCTTAAGCAAGCATAAGTTGGTTTTCAACATTTGAGACCCTGTTCTGTTTTGTAATTCAGTTCCTGGGTAGCCAAGTTTACATTCCGTGTATTAGTGATACCTTATGATATTTCTTTTTCTGTGTGACATATTTCACTTAGAATCATCGTATCTGAATCCACTCATTATGCTGCTACGGGCCTGATGACATAGATTTCATTGCTGAGTGGTATTGCATTGTACGTAAGTACCACAAATTCTTTATTCATTTTTCGCTTTCTGTGATAATGAACTTGTACCATAAACGAGGTTCTTGTAAACAGAGCCGTCCCAAACATTGGGGTGGCTGTGTCTTTTTGATTTGAATTTCCCTAAGCTATAGGAGCATAAGTGGAAGTGCCCTAGGCTCTGTTGCTTTGTTTTTTAGATGTTTCAGGAAACACCATACACTTCTCCAGAGTGGCTGTTGGCAATTTACATCCCCCCCATCAGCATAACAAGGCTCCCAGTTCTCCATGGCCTGTCTTGCCTTTCTGGATTTTACACTTTTTTCAGATGGCCCTTTTGCCCCGGGGACAGTGAGACTTCATTGTAGTGCAGATTTCCTTTGCAAGCCTGCTTGGTTGGCCAAAAAGGGCGTATGCGTTTTTTCCTGAATATATTCAGGAAAAAACGCATACGCCCTTTTTGGCCAAGTGCATCATTGTGGACTTTCTGCCTCTTTTCCTATGCTTTTCATGCAATTCCAGTCTACCTCCTGAAATCGGTTTCCTGCAATTCTGCCCCTGTTTCAAGTCCTCTTGGCAGCCTTACTTCAATATATTTTTGGACGGTAGCTGTCATTTATAACTCTGCAGGCTTGTGAATGACAGTGGCCCTGAGCTCCTTTGTTCAACTCGCTTTCTTGTGAGCTGGCCGCAACACCACAAGATTGCTTCAGGCCCTAGTGTGGTTCCGGAACGGCAAGCTGAGCCTTTGGTTAACTCCTCTTCCTGGTGGGAAATGAGAGTTAAATTTGCCCGTCCAGACACCTCCAGCTAGTCTCTCATTGGTTCTCCCTATTCCTGTTCATTTCCCGCAGAAATTGCAAACTGGGCCAAACACGACGTTAAAGGCACTGACTCTCCAAGTGGGGAGAGTGTTAGTAAAGCGTCTGGAATGTTGCACCCGAGTACCAGGGGACGAAAACTGAGACACATTTGAACACGTTTCCCGATCACACGGTGGATCATACTCTGGGTTCCATATGGATGTTTTAGCTGAAGGAAGAATCCCTTAAACCTGGAGAGTTGAGACCCATGGAATGGGTACCATGCTATATGAGTTCAAAGGGTCTGCATTTGCTCAGCGAACCTCACCAATCCTATCACTGCTGCATTTATGCTGCTGTACACACGCTTGATTCTCTTTCAGAGACATGTAAATCCATAGGTTTTAAGATTCTTACTAGTCAGGTATATTCTTAGGCGTTTAATATGGGGTGCTGCGTCCACTTCGTTGAGCAAGGAGTAGCTCTTGTCTATTACATATTTGGCTTATGGAACGGTATCTGTGCTAATTTCAATCTCTGGTTTCATGCAGCAACCCAACTCACTTTTCCCCTTAAGCAAGCATAAGTTGGTTTTCTACATTTGAGACCCTGTTCTGTTTTGTAATTCAGTTCCTGGGTAGCCAAGTTTACATTCCGTGTATTAGTGATACCTTATGATATTTCTTTTTCTGTGTGACTTATTTCTCTTAGAATCATCGTACCTGAGTCCACTCATTATGCTGCTACGGACCTGATGACATAGATTTCATTGCTGACTGATATTGCATTGTACATAAGTACCACAAATTCTTTATTCATTTTTCGCTTTCTGTGATATTGAACTTGTACCATAAACGAGGTTCTTGTAAACAGAGCCGTCCCAAACTTTGGGGTGGCTGTGTCTTTTTGATTTGAATTTCCCTAAGCTATAGGAGCATAAGTGGAAGTGCCCTAGGCTCTGTTGCTTTGTTTTTTAGATGTTTCAGGAAACACCATACACTTCTCCAGAGTGGCTGTTGGCAATTTACATCCCGCCCATCAGCATAACAAGGCTCCCAGTTCTCCATGGCCTGTCCTGCCTTTCTGGATTTTACACTTTTTTCAGATGGCCCTTTTGCCTGTGGGGCAGTGAGACTTCATTGTAGTGCAGATTTCCTTTGCAAGCTTGCTTGGTTGGCCAAAAAGTGCGTATGCGTTTTTTCCTGAATATATTCAGGAAAAAACGCATACGCCCTTTTTGGCCAAGTGCATCATTGTGGACGTTCTGCCTCTTTTCCTATGCTTTTCATGCAATTCCAGTCTACCTCCTGAAATCGGTTTCCTGCAATTCTGCCCCGCTTTCAAGTCCTCTTGGCAGCCTTACTTCAATATATTTTTGGACGATAGCTGTCATTTATAACTCTGCAGGTTTGTGAATGACAGTGCCCCTGAGCTCCTTTGTTCAACTCGCTTTCTTGTGAGCTGGCCGCAACACCGCAAGATTGCTTCAGGCCCTAGTGTGGTTCCGGCACGGCAAGCTGAGCCTTTGGTTAATTCCTCTTCCTGGTGGGAAATGAGAGTTAAATTTGCCCGTCCAGACACCTCCAGCTAGTCTCTCATTGGTTCTCCCTATTCCTGTTCATTTCCCGCAGAAATTGCAAACTGGGCCAAACACGACGTTAAAGGCACTGACTCTCCAAGTGGGGAGAGTGTTAGTAAAGCGTCTGGAATGTTGCACCCGAGTACCAGGGGACGAAAACTGAGACACATTTGAACACGTTTCCCGATCACAGGGTGGATCATACTCTGGGTTCCATATGCATGTTTTAGCTGAAGGAAGAATCCCTTAAGCCTGGAGAGTTGAGACCCATGGAATGGGTACCATGCAATATGACTTCAAAGGGTCTGCATTTGCTCACCGAACCTCACCAATCCTATCACTGCTGCGTTTATGCTGCTGTACACACGCTTTTTTCTCTTTCAGAGACATGTAAATCCATAGGTTTTAAGATTCTTACTAGTCAGGTATATTCTTAGGCGTTTAATATGGGGTGCTGCGTCCACTTCGATGAGCAAGGAGTAGCTCTTGTCTATTACATATTTGGCTTATGGAACGGTATCTGTGCTAATTTCAATCTCTGGTTTTATGCAGCACCCCAACTCACCTTTCCCTTAAGCAAGCATAAGTTGGTTTTCAACATTTGAGACCCTGTTCTGTTTTCTAATTCAGTTCCTGTGTAGCCAAGTTTACATTCCGTGTATTAGTGATACCTTATGATATTTCTTTTTCTGTGTGACATATTTCACTTAGAATCATCGTATCTGAATCCACTCATTATGCTGCTACGGGCCTGATGACATAGATTTCATTGCTGAGTGATATTGCATTGTACGTAAGTATCACAAATTCTTTATTCATTTTTCGCTTTCTGTGATATTGAACTTGTACCATAAACGAGGATCTTGTAAACAGAGCCGTCCCAAACTTTGGGGTGGCTGTGTCTTTTTGATTTGAATTTCCCTAAGCTATAGGAGCATAAGTGGAAGTGCCCTAGGCTCTGTTGCTTTGTTTTTTAGATGTTTCAGGAAACACCATACACTTCTCCAGAGTGGCTGTTGGCAATTTACATCCCGCCCATCAGCATAACAAGGCTCCCAGTTCTCCATGGCCTGTCCTGCCTTTCTGGATTTTACACTTTTTTCAGATGGCCCTTTTGCCCGGGGGGCAGTGAGACTTCATTGTAGTGCAGATATCCTTTGCAAGCTTGCTTGGTTGGCCAAAAAGGGCGTATGCGTTTTTTCCTGAATATATTCAGGAAAAAACGCATACGCCCTTTTTGGCCAAGTGCATCATTGTGGACGTTCTGCCTCTTTTCCTATGCTTTTCATGCAATTCCAGTCTACCTCCTGAAATCGGTGTCCTGCAATTCTGCCCCGCTTTCAAGTGCTCTTGGCAGCCTTACTTCAATATATTTTTGGACGATAGCTGTCATTTATAACTCTGCAGGTTTGTGAATGACAGTGCCCCTGAGGTCCTTTCTTCAACTCTCTTTATTGTGAGCTGGCCGCAACACCGCAGGATTGCTTCAGGTCCTAGTGTGGTTCCGGCATGGCAAGCTGTGCCTTTGGTTAATTCCTCTTCCTGGTGGGAAATGAGAGTTAAATTTGCCCGTCCAGACACCTCCAGCTAGTCTCTCATTGGTTCTCCCTATTCCTGTTCATTTCCCGCAGAAATTGCAAACTGGGCAAAACACGACGTTAAAGGCACTGACTCTCCAAGTGGGGAGAGTGTTAGTAAAGCGTCTGGAATGTTGCACCCGAGTACCAGGGGACGAAAACTGAGACACATTTGAACACGTTTCCCGATCACACGGTGGATCATACTCTGGGTTCCACATGCATGTTTTAGCTGAAGGAAGAATCCCTTAAACCTGGAGAGTTGAGACCCATGGAATGGGTACCATGCAATATGACTTCAAAGGGTCTGCATTTGCTCACCGAACCTCAACAATCCTATCACTGCTGCGTTTATGCTGCTGTACACACGCTTGATTCTCTTTCGGAGACATGTAAATCCATAGGTTTTAAGATTCTTACTAGTCAGCTATATTGTTAGGCGTTTAATATGGGGTGTTGAGTGCACTTCGTTGAGCAAGGAGTAGCTCTTGTCTATTACATATTTGGCTTATGGAACGGTATCTGTGCTAATTTCAATCTCTGGTTTTATGCAGCACCCCAACTCACCTTTCCCCTTAAGCAAGCATAAGTTGGTTTTCTACATTTGAGACCCTGTTCTGTTTTGTAATTCAGTTCCTGGGTAGCCAAGTTTACATTCCGTGTATTAGTGATACCTTATGATATTTCTTTTTCTGTGTGACTTATTTCTCTTAGAATCATCGTACCTGAGTCCCCTCATTATGCTGCTACAGGCCTGATGACATAGATTTCATTGCTGAGTGATATTGCATTGTACGTAAGTACCACAAATTCTTTATTCAGTTTTCGCTTTCTGTGATATTGAACTTATACCATAAACGAGGTTCTTGTAAACAGAGCCGTCCCAAACTTTGGGGTGGCTGTGTCTTTTTGATTTGAATTTCCCTAAGCTATAGGAGCATAAGTGGAAGTGCCCTAGGCTCTGTTGCTTTGTTTTTTAGATATTTCAGGAAACACCATACACTTCTCCAGAGTGGCTGTTGGCAATTTACATCCCGCCCATCAGCATAACAAGGCTCCCAGTTCTCCATGGCCTGTCCTGCCTTTCTGGATTTTACACTTTTTTCAGATGGCCCTTTTGCCTGTGGGGCAGTGAGACTTCATTGTAGTGCAGATTTCCTTTGCAAGCTTGCTTGGTTGGCCAAAAAGGGCGTATGCGTTTTTTCCTGAATATATTCAGGAAAAAACGCATACGCCCTTTTTGGCCAAGTGCATCATTGTGGACATTCTGCCTCTTTTCCTATGCTTTTCATGCAATTCCAGTCTACCTCCTGAAATCGGTTTCCTGCAATTCTGCCCCGCATTCAAGTGCTCTTGGCAGCCTTAATTCAATATATTTTTGGACGATAGCTGTCATTTATAACTCTGCAGGTTTGTGAATGACAGTGCCCCTGAGGTCCTTTCTTCAACTCTCTTTATTGTGAGCTGGCCGCAACACCGCAGGATTGCTTCAGGCCCTAGTGTGGTTTTGGCATGGCAAGCTGAGCCTTTGGTTAATTCCTCTTCCTGGTGGGAAATGAGAGTTAAATTTGCCCGTCCAGACACCTCCAGCTAGTCTCTCATTGGTTCTCCCTATTCCTGTTCATTTCCCGCAGAAATTGCAAACTGGGCCAAACAGGAGGTTAAAGGCACTGACTCTCCAAGTGGGGAGAGTGTTAGTAAAGCGTCTGGAATGTTGCACCCGAGTACCAGGGGACGAAAACTGAGACACATTTGAAAACGTTTCCCGATCACACGGTGCATCATACTCTGGGTTCCACATGCATGTTTTAGCTGAAGGAAGAATCCCTTAAACCTGGAGAGTTGAGACCCATGGAATGGGTACCATGCAATATGACTTCAAAGGGTCTGCATTTGCTCACCGAACCTCAACAATCCTATCACTGCTGCGTTTATGCTGCTGTACACACGCTTGATTCTCTTTCGGAGACATGTAAATCCATAGGTTTTAAGATTCTTACTAGTCAGCTATATTCTTAGGCGTTTAATATGGGGTGCTGCGTCCACTTCGTTGAGCAAGGAGTAGCTCTTGTCTATTACATATTTGGCTTATGGAACGGTATCTGTGCTAATTTCAATCTCTGGTTTTATGCAGCACCCCAACTCACCTTTCCCTTAAGCAAGCATAAGTTGGTTTTCTACATTTGAGACCCTGTTCTGTTTTGTAATTCAGTTCCTGGGTAGCCAAGTTTACATTCCGTGTATTAGTGATACCTTATGATATTTCTTTTTCTGTGTGACACATTTCACTTAGAATCATCGTATCTGAATCCACTCATTATGCTGCTACGGACCTGATGACATAGATTTCATTGCTGAGTGGTATTGCATTGTACGTAAGTACCACAAATTCTTTATTCATTTTTCGCTTTCTGTGATAATGAACTTGTACCATAAACGAGGTTCTTGTAAACAGAGCCGTCCCAAACTTTGCGGTGGCTGTGTCTTTTTGATTTTAATTTCCCTAAGCTATAGGAGCATAAGTGGAAGTGCCCTAGGCTGTGTTGCTTTGTTTTTTAGATGTTTCAGGAAACACCATACACTTCTCCAGAGTGGCTGTTGGCAATTTACATCCCCCCCATCAGCATAACAAAGCTCCCAGTTCTCCATGGCCTGTCTTGCCTTTCTGGATTTTACACTTTTTTCAGATGGCCCTTTTGCCCCGGGGGCAGTGAGACTTCATTGTAGTGCAGATTTCCTTTGCAAGCTTGCTTGGTTGGTCAAAAAGGGCGTATGCGTTTTTTCCTGAATATATTCAGGAAAAAACGCATACACCCTTTTTGGCCAAGTGCATCATTGTGGACGTTCTGCCTCTTTTCCTATGCTTTTCATGCAATTCCAGTCTACCTCCTGAAATCGGTTTCCTGCAATTCTGCCCCTCTTTCAAGTCCTCTTGGCAGCCTTACTTCAATATATTTTTGGACGGTAGCTGTCATTTATAACTCTGCAGGCTTGTGAATGACAGTGCCCCTGAGCTCCTTTGTTCAACTCGCTTTCTTGTGAGCTGGCCGCAACACCACAAGATTGCTTCAGGCCGTAGTGTGGTTCCGGCACGGCAAGCTGAGCCTTTGGTTAACTCCTCTTCCTGGTGGGAAATGAGAGTTAAATTTGCCCGTCCAGACACCTCCAGCTAGTCTCTCATTGGTTCTCCCTATTCCTGTTCATTTCCCGCAGAAATTGCAAACTGGGCCAAACACGACGTTAAAGGCACTGACTCTCCAAGTGGGGAGAGTGTTAGTAAAGCGTCTGGAATGTTGCACCCGAGTACCAGGGGACGAAAACTGAGACACATTTGAACACGTTTCCCGATCACACGGTGGATCATACTCTGGGTTCCATATGGATGTTTTAGCTGAAGGAAGAATCCCTTAAACCTGGAGAGTTGAGACGCATGGAATGGGTACCATGCTATATGAGTTCAAAGGGTCTGCATTTGCTCAGCGAACCTCACCAATCCTATCACTGCTGCATTTATGCTGCTGTACACACGCTTGATTCTCTTTCAGAGACATGTAAATCCATAGGTTTTAAGATTCTTACTAGTCAGGTATATTCTTAGGCGTTTAATATGGGGTGCTGCGTCCACTTCGTTGAGCAAGGAGTAGCTCTTGTCTATTACATATTTGGCTTATGGAACGGTATCTGTGCTAATTTCAATCTCTGGTTTCATGCAGCAACCCAACTCACTTTTCCCCTTAAGCAAGCATAAGTTGGTTTTCTACATTTGAGACCCTGTTCTGTTTTGTAATTCAGTTCCTGGGTAGCCAAGTTTACATTCCGTGTATTAGTGATACCTTATGATATTTCTTTTTCTGTGTGACTTATTTCTCTTAGAATCATCGTACCTGAGTCCACTCATTATGCTGCTACGGACCTGATGACATAGATTTCATTGCTGACTGATATTGCATTGTACATAAGTACCACAAATTCTTTATTCATTTTTCGCTTTCTGTGATATTGAACTTGTACCATAAACGAGGTTCTTGTAAACAGAGCCGTCCCAAACTTTGGGGTGGCTGTGTCTTTTTTATTTTAATTTCCCTAAGCTATAGGAGCATAAGTGGAAGTGCCCTAGGCTCTGTTGCTTTGTTTTTTAGATGTTTCAGGAAACACCATACACTTCTCCAGAGTGGCTGTTGGCAATTTACATCCCGCCCATCAGCATAACAAGGCTCCCAGTTCTCCATGGCCTGTCCTGCCTTTCTGGATTTTACACTTTTTTCAGATGGCCCTTTTGCCTGTGGGGCAGTGAGACTTCATTGTAGTGCAGATTTCCTTTGCAAGCTTGCTTGGTGGGCCAAAAAGTGCGTATGCGTTTTTTCCTGAATATATTCAGGAAAAAACGCATACGCCCTTTTTGGCCAAGTGCATCATTGTGGACATTCTGCCTCTTTTCCTATGCTTTTCATGCAATTCCAGTCTACCTCCTGAAATCGGTTTCCTGCAATTCTGCCCCGCTTTCAAGTCCTCTTGGCAGCCTTACTTCAATATATTTTTGGACGATAGCTGTCATTTATAACTCTGCAGGTTTGTGAATGACAGTGCCCCTGAGCTCCTTTGTTCAACTCGCTTTCTTGTGAGCTGGCCGCAACACCGCAAGATTGCTTCAGGCCCTAGTGTGGTTCCGGCACGGCAAGCTGAGCCTTTGGTTAATTCCTCTTCCTGGTGGGAAATGAGAGTTAAATTTGCCCGTCCAGACACCTCCAGCTAGTCTCTCATTGGTTCTCCCTATTCCTGTTCATTTCCCGCAGAAATTGCAAACTGGGCCAAACACGACGTTAAAGGCACTGACTCTCCAAGTGGGGAGAGTGTTAGTAAAGCGTCTGGAATGTTGCACCCGAGTACCAGGGGACGAAAACTGAGACACATTTGAACACGTTTCCCGATCACAGGGTGGATCATACTCTGGGTTCCATATGCATGTTTTAGCTGAAGGAAGAATCCCTTAAGCCTGGAGAGTTGAGACCCATGGAATGGGTACCATGCAATATGACTTCAAAGGGTCTGCATTTGCTCACCGAACCTCACCAATCCTATCACTGCTGCGTTTATGCTGCTGTACACACGCTTTTTTCTCTTTCAGAGACATGTAAATCCATAGGTTTTAAGATTCTTACTAGTCAGGTATATTCTTAGGCGTTTAATATGGGGTGCTGCGTCCACTTCGTTGAGCAAGGAGTAGCTCTTGTCTATTACATATTTGGCTTATGGAACGGTATCTGTGCTAATTTCAATCTCTGGTTTTATGCAGCACCCCAACTCACCTTTCCCTTAAGCAAGCATAAGTTGGTTTTCAACATTTGAGACCCTGTTCTGTTTTGTAATTCAGTTCCTGTGTAGCCAAGTTTACATTCCGTGTATTAGTGATACCTTATGATATTTCTTTTTCTGTGTGACATATTTCACTTAGAATCATCGTATCTGAATCCACTCATTATGCTGCTATGGGCCTGATGACATAGATTTCATTGCTGAGTGATATTGCATTGTACGTAAGTATCACAAATTCTTTATTCATTTTTCGCTTTCTGTGATATTGAACTTGTACCATAAACGAGGTTCTTGTAAACAGAGCCGTCCCAAACTTTGGGGTGGCTGTGTCTTTTGATTTGAATTTCCCTAAGCTATAGGAGCATAAGTGGAAGTGCCCTAGGCTCTGTTGCTTTGTTTTTTAGATGTTTCAGGAAACACCATACACTTCTCCAGAGTGGCTGTTGGCAATTTACATCCCGCCCATCAGCATAACAAGGCTCCCAGTTCTCCATGGCCTGTCCTGCCTTTCTGGATTTTACACTTTTTTCAGATGGCCCTTTTGCCCGGGGGGCAGTGAGACTTCATTGTAGTGCAGATATCCTTTGCAAGCTTGCTTGGTTGGCCAAAAAGGGCGTATGCGTTTTTTCCTGAATATATTCAGGAAAAAACGCATACGCCCTTTTTGGCCAAGTGCATCATTGTGGACGTTCTGCCTCTTTTCCTATGCTTTTCATGCAATTCCAGTCTACCTCCTGAAATCGGTGTCCTGCAATTCTGCCCCGCTTTCAAGTGCTCTTGGCAGCCTTACTTCAATATATTTTTGGACGATAGCTGTCATTTATAACTCTGCAGGTTTGTGAATGACAGTGCCCCTGAGGTCCTTTCTTCAACTCTCTTTATTGTGAGCTGGCCGCAACACCGCAGGATTGCTTCAGGTCCTAGTGTGGTTCCGGCATGGCAAGCTGAGCCTTTGGTTAATTCCTCTTCCTGGTGGGAAATGAGAGTTAAATTTGCCCGTCCAGACACCTCCAGCTAGTCTCTCATTGGTTCTCCCTATTCCTGTTCATTTCCCGCAGAAATTGCAAACTGGGCAAAACACGACGTTAAAGGCACTGACTCTCCAAGTGGGGAGAGTGTTAGTAAAGCGTCTGGAATGTTGCACCCGAGTACCAGGGGACGAAAACTGAGACACATTTGAACACGTTTCCCGATCACACGGTGGATCATACTCTGGGTTCCACATGCATGTTTTAGCTGAAGGAAGAATCCCTTAAACCTGGAGAGTTGAGACCCATGGAATGGGTACCATGCAATATGACTTCAAAGGGTCTGCATTTGCTCACCGAACCTCAACAATCCTATCACTGCTGCGTTTATGCTGCTGTACACACGCTTGATTCTCTTTCGGAGACATGTAAATCCATAGGTTTTAAGATTCTTACTAGTCAGCTATATTGTTAGGCGTTTAATATGGGGTGTTGAGTGCACTTCGTTGAGCAAGGAGTAGCTCTTGTCTATTACATATTTGGCTTATGGAACGGTATCTGTGCTAATTTCAATCTCTGGTTTTATGCAGCACCCCAACTCACCTTTCCCCTTAAGCAAGCATAAGTTGGTTTTCTACATTTGAGACCCTGTTCTGTTTTGTAATTCAGTTCCTGGGTAGCCAAGTTTACATTCCGTGTATTAGTGATACCTTATGATATTTCTTTTTCTGTGTGACTTATTTCTCTTAGAATCATCGTACCTGAGTCCCCTCATTATGCTGCTACAGGCCTGATGACATAGATTTCATTGCTGAGTGATATTGCATTGTACGTAAGTACCACAAATTCTTTATTCATTTTTCGCTTTCTGTGATATTGAACTTGTACCATAAACGAGGTTCTTGTAAACAGAGCCGTCCCAAACTTTGGGGTGGCTGTGTCTTTTTGATTTTAATTTCCCTAAGCTATAGGAGCATAAGTGGAAGTGCCCTAGGCTCTGTTGCTTTGTTTTTTAGATGTTTCAGGAAACACCATACACTTCTCCAGAGTGGCTGTTGGCAATTTACATCCCGCCCATCAGCATAACAAGGCTCCCAGTTCTCCATGGCCTGTCCTGCCTTTCTGGATTTTACACTTTTTTCAGATGGCCCTTTTGCCCGGGGGGCAGTGAGACTTCATTGTAGTGCAGATTTCCTTTGCAAGCTTGCTTGGTTGGCCAAAAAGGGCGTATGCGTTTTTTCCTGAATATATTCAGGAAAAAACGCATATGCCCTTTTTGGCCAAGTGCATCATTGTGGACGTTCTGCCTCTTTTCCTATGCTTTTCATGCAATTCCAGTGTACCTCCTGAAATCGGTTTCCTGCAATTCTGCCCCGCTTTCAAGTGCTCTTGGCAGCCTTACTTCAATATATTTTTGGACGATAGCTGTCATTTATAACTCTGCAGGTTTGTGAATGACAGTGCCCCTGAGGTCCTTTCTTCAACTCTCTTTATTGTGAGCTGGCCGCAACACCGCAGGATTGCTTCAGGTCCTAGTGTGGTTCCGGCATGGCAAGCTGAGCCTTTGGTTAATTCCTCTTCCTGGTGGGAAATGAGAGTTAAATTTGCCCGTCCAGACACCTCCAGCTAGTCTCTCATTGGTTCTCCCTATTCCTGTTCATTTCCCGCAGAAATTGCAAACTGGGCCAAACAGGAGGTTAAAGGCACTGACTCTCCAAGAGGGGAGAGCGTTAGTAAAGCGTCTGGAATGTTGCACCCGAGTACCAGGGGACGAAAACTGAGACACATTTGAAAACGTTTCCCGATCACACGGTGGATCATACTCTGGGTTCCATATGGATGTTTTAGCTGAAGGAAGAATCCCTTAAACCTGGAGAGTTGAGACCCATGGAATGGGTACCATGAAATATGACTTCAAAGGGTCTGCATTTGCTCACCGAACCTAACCAATCCAATCACTGCTGCGTTTATGCTGCTGTACACACGCTTGATTCTCTTTCGGAGACATGTAAATCCATAGGTTTTAAGATTCTTACTAGTCAGGTATATCCTTAGGCGTTTAATATGGGGTGCTGCGTCCACTTCGTTGAGCAAGGAGTAGCTCTTGTCTATTACATATTTGGCTTATGGAACGGTATCTGTGCTAATTTCAATCTCTGGTTTTATGCAGCACCCCAACTCACCTTTCCCTTAAGCAAGCATAAGTTGGTTTTCAACATTTGAGACCCTGTTCTGTTTTGTAATTCAGTTCCTGTGTAGCCAAGTTTACATTCCGTTTATTAGTGATACCTTATGATATTTCTTTTTCTGTGTGACATATTTCACTTAGAATCATCGTATCTGAATCCACTCATTATGCTGCTACGGGCCTGATGACATAGATTTCATTGCTGAGTGGTATTGAATTGTACGTAAGTACCACAAATTCTTTATTCATTTTTCGCTTTCTGTGATAATGAACTTGTACCATAAACGAGGTTCTTGTAAACAGAGCCGTCCCAAACTTTGGGGTGGCTGTGTCTTTTTGATTTTAATTTCCCTAAGCTATAGGAGCATAAGTGGAAGTGCCCTAGGCTCTGTTGCTTTGTTTTTTAGATGTTTCAGGAAACACCATACACTTCTCCAGAGTGGCTGTTGGCAATTTACATCCCGCCCATCAGCATAACAAGGCTCCCAGTTCTCCATGGCCTGTCCTGCCTTTCTGGATTTTACACTTTTTTCAGATGGCCCTTTTGCCTGTGGGGCAGTGAGACTTCATTGTAGTGCAGATTTCCTTTGCAAGCTTGCTTGGTTGGCCAAAAAGGGCGTATGCGTTTTTTCCTGAATATATTCAGGAAAAAACGCATACGCCCTTTTTGGCCAAGTGCATCATTGTGGACGTTCTGCCTCTTTTCCTATGCTTTTCATGCAATTCCAGTCTACCTACTGAAATCGGTTTCCTGCAATTCTGCCCCGCTTTCAAGTCCTCTTGGCAGCCTTACTTCAATATATTTTTGGACGAGAGCTGTCATTTATAACTCTGCAGGTTTGTGAATGACAGTGCCCCTGAGCTCCTTTGTTCAACTCGCTTTCTTGTGAGCTGGCCGCAACACCGCAAGATTGCTTCAGGCCCTAGTGTGGTTCCGGCACGGCAAGCTGAGCCTTTGGTTAACTCCTCTTCCTGGTGGGAAATGAGAGTTAAATTTGCCCGTCCAGACACCTCCAGCTAGTCTCTCATTGGTTCTCCCTATTCCTGTTCATTTCCCGCAGAAATTGCAAACTGGGCCAAACACGACGTTAAAGGCACTGACTCTCCAAGTGGGGAGAGTGTTAGTAAAGCATCTGGAATGTTGCACCCGAGTACCAGGGGACGAAAACTGAGACACATTTGAACACGTTTCCCGATCACACGGTGGATCATACTCTGGGTTCCATATGCATGTTTTAGCTGAAGGAAGAATCCCTTAAACCTGGAGAGTTGAGACCCATGGAATGGGTACCATGCTATATGACTTCAAAGGGTCTGCATTTGCTCACCGAACCTCAACAATCCTATCACTGCTGCGTTTATGCTGCTGTACACACGCTTGATTCTCTTTTGGAGACATGTAAATCCATAGGTTTTAAGATTCTTACTAGTCAGCTATATTCTTAGGCGTTTAATATGGGGTGTTGAGTGCACTTCGTTGAGCAAGGAGTAGCTCTTGTCTATTACATATTTGGCTTATGGAACGGTATCTGTGCTAATTTCAATCTCTGGTTTTATGCAGCACCCCAACTCACCTTTCCCCTTAAGCAAGCATAAGTTGGTTTTCTACATTTGAGACCCTGTTCTGTTTTGTAATTCAGTTCCTGGGTAGCCAAGTTTACATTCCGTGTATTAGTGATACCTTATGATATTTCTTTTTCTGTGTGACTTATTTCTCTTAGAATCATCGTACCTGAGTCCACTCATTATGCTGCTACAGGCCTGATGACATAGATTTCATTGCTGAGTTATATTGCATTGTACGTAAGTACCACAAATTCTTTATTCATTTTTCGCTTTCTGTGATATTGAACTTGTACCATAAACGAGGTTCTTGTAAACAGAGCCGTCCCAAAGTTTGGGGTGGCTGTGTCTTTTTGATTTGAATTTCCCTAAGCTATAGGAGCATAAGTGGAAGTGCCCTAGGCTCTGTTGCTTTGTTTTTTAGATGTTTCAGGAAACACCATACACTTCTCCAGAGTGGCTGTTGGCAATTTACATCCCGCCCATCAGCATAACAAGGCTCCCAGTTCTCCATGGCCTGTCCTGCCTTTCTGGATTTTACACTTTTTTCAGATGGCCCTTTTGCCCGGGGGGCAGTGAGACTTCATTGTAGTGCAGATATCCTTTGCAAGCTTGCTTGGTTGGCCAAAAAGGGCGTATGCGTTTTTTGCTGAATATATTCAGGAAAAAACGCATACGCCCTTTTTGGCCAAGTGCATCATTGTGGACGTTCTGCCTCTTTTCCTATGCTTTTCATGCAATTCCAGTCTACCTCCTGAAATCGGTTTCCTGCAATTCTGCCCCGCTTTCAAGTGCTCTTTGCAGCCTTACTTCAATATATTTTTGGACGATAGCTGTCATTTATAACTCTGCAGGTTTGTGAATGACAGTGCCCCTGAGGTCCTTTCTTCAACTCTCTTTATTGTGAGCTGGCCGCAACACCGCAGGATTGCTTCAGGCCCTAGTGTGGTTCCGGCACGGCAAGCTGAGCCTTTGTTTAACTCCTCTTCCTGGTGGGAAATGAGAGTTAAATTTGCCCGTCCAGACACCTCCAGCTAGTCTCTCATTGGTTCTCCCTATTCCTGTTCATTTCCCGCAGAAATTGCAAACTGGGCCAAACAGGAGGTTAAAGGCACTGACTCTCCAAGTGGGGAGAGTGTTAGTAAAGCGTCTGGAATGTTGCACCCGAGTACCAGGGGACGAAAACTGAGACACATTTGAACACGTTTCCCGATCACACGGTGGATCATACTCTGGGTTCCACATGCATGTTTTAGCTGAAGGAGGAATCCCTTAAACCTGCAGAGTTGTGACCCATGGAATGGGTACCATGCAATATGACTTCAAAGGGTCTGCATTTGCTCACCGAACCTCACCAATCCTATCACTGCTGCGTTTATGCTGCTGTACACATGCTTGATTCCCTTTCGGAGACATGTAAATCCATAGGTTTTAAGATTCTTACTAGTCAGGTATATTCTTAGGCGTTTAATATGTGGTGTTGAGTCCACTTCGTTGAGGAAGCAGTAGCTCTTGTCTATTACATATTTGGCTTATGGAACGGTATCTGTGCTAATTTCAATCTCTGGTTTTATGTAGCACCCCAACTCACCTTTCCCCTTAAGCAAGCATAAGTTGGTTTTCTACATTTGAGACCCTGTTCTGTTTTGTAATTCAGTTCCTGGGTAGCCAAGTTTACATTCCGTGTATTAGTGATACCTTATGATATTTCTTTTTCTGTGTGACTTATTTCTCTTAGAATCATCGTACCTGAGTCCACTCATTATGCTGCTACGGGTCTGATGACATAGATTTCATTGCTGAGTGATATTGCATTGTACGTAAGTACCACAAATTCTTTATTCATTTTTCGCTTTCTGTGATATTGAACTTGTACCATAAACGAGGATCTTGTAAACAGAGCCGTCCCAAACTTTGGGGTGGCTCTGTCTTTTTGATTTTACTTTCCCTAAGCTATAGGAGCATAAGTGGAAGTGCCCTAGGCTCTGTTGCTTTGTTTTTTAGATGTTTCAGGAAACACCATACACTTCTCCAGAGTGGCTGTTGGCAATTTACATCCCGCCCATCAGCATAACAAGGCTCCCAGTTCTCCATGGCCTGTCCTGCCTTTCTGGATTTTACACTTTTTTCAGATGGCCCTTTTGCCCGTGGGGCAGTGAGACTTCATTGTAGTGCAGATTTCCTTTGCAAGCTTGCTTGGTTGGCCAAAAAGGGCGTATGCGTTTTTTCCTGAATATATTCAGGAAAAAACGCATACACCCTTTTTGGCCAAGTGCATCATTGTGGACGTTCTGCCTCTTTTCCTATGCTTTTCATGCAATTCCAGTCTACCTCCTGAAATCGGTGTCCTGCAATTCTGCCCCGCTTTCAAGTGCTCTTGGCAGCCTTACTTCAATATATTTTTGGACGATAGCTGTCATTTATTACTCTGCAGGTTTGTGAATGACAGTTCCCCTGAGCTCCTTTCTTCAGCTCTCTTTCTTGTGAGCTGGCCGCAACACCGCAGGATTGCTTCAGGGCCTAGTGTGGTTCCGGCATGGCAAGCTGAGCCTTTGGTTAATTCCTCTTCCTGGTGGGAAATGAGAGTTAAATTTGCCCGTCCAGACACCTCCAGCTAGTCTCTCATTGGTTCTCCCTATTCCTGTTCATTTCCCGCAGAAATTGCAAACTGGGCCAAACAGGAGGTTAAAGGCACTGACTCTCCAAGTGGGGAGAGTGTTAGTAAAGCGTCTGGAATGTTGCACCCGAGTACCAGGGGACGAAAACTGAGACACATTTGAACACGTTTCCCGATCACACGGTGGATCATACTCTGGGTTCCACATGCATGTTTTAGCTGAAGGAGGAATCCCTTAAACCTGCAGAGTTGTGACCCATGGAATGGGTACCATGCAATATGACTTCAAAGGGTCTGCATTTGCTCACCGAACCTCACCAATCCTATCACTGCTGCGTTTATGCTGCTGTACACATGCTTGATTCCCTTTCGGAGACATGTAAATCCATAGGTTTTAAGATTCTTACTAGTCAGGTATATTCTTAGGCGTTTAATATGGGGTGTTGAGTCCACTTCGTTGAGGAAGGAGTAGCTCTTGTCTATTAAATATTTGGCTTATGGAACGGTATCTGTGCTAATTTCAATCTCTGGTTTTATGCAGCACCCCAACTCACCTTTCCCCTTAAGCAAGCATAAGTTGGTTTTCTACATTTGAGACCCTGTTCTGTTTTGTAATTCATTTCCTAGGTAGCCAAGTTTACATTCCGTGTATTAGTGATACCTTATGATATTTCTTTTTCTGTGTGACTTATTTCTCTTAGAATCATCGTACCTGAGTCCACTCATTATGCTGCTATGGGCCTGATGACATAGATTTCATTGCTGAGTGATATTGCATTGTACGTAAGTACCACAAATTCTTTATTCATTTTTCGCTTTCTGTGATATTGAACTTGTACCATAAACGAGGTTCTTGTAAACAGAGCCGTCCCAAACTTTGGGGTGGCTGTGTCTTTTTGATTTGAATTTCCCTAAGCTATAGGAGCATAAGTGGAAGTGCCCTAGGCTCTGTTGCTTTGTTTTTTAGATGTTTCAGGAAACACCATACACTTCTCCAGAGTGGCTGTTGGCAATTTACATCCCGCCCATCAGCATAACAAGGCTCCCAGTTCTCCATGGCCTGTCCTGCCTTTCTGGATTTTACACTTTTTTCAGATGGCCCTTTTGCCCGGGGGGCAGTGAGACTTCATTGTAGTGCAGATTTCCTTTGCAAGCTTGCTTGGTTGGCCAAAAAGGGCGTATGCGTTTTTTCCTGAATATATTCAGGAAAAAACGCATACGCCCTTTTTGGCCAAGTGCATCATTGTGGACGTTCTGCCTCTTTTCCTATGCTTTTCATGCAATTCCAGTCTACCTCCTGAAATCGGTGTCCTGCAATTCTGCCCCGCTTTCAAGTGCTCTTGGCAGCCTTACTTCAATATATTTTTGGACGATAGCTGTCATTTATAACTCTGCAGGTTTGTGAATGACAGTTCCCCTGAGCTCCTTTGTTCAACTCGCTTTCTTGTGAGCTGGCCGCAACACCGCAAGATTGCTTCAGGCCCTAGTGTGGTTCCGGCACGGCAAGCTGAGCCTTTGGTTAATTCCTCTTCCTGGTGGGAAATGAGAGTTAAATTTGCCCGTCCAGACACCTCCAGCTAGTCTCTCATTGGTTCTCCCTATTCCTGTTCATTTCCCGCAGAAATTGCAAACTGGGCCAAACAGGAGGTTAAAGGCACTGACTCTCCAAGTGGGGAGAGTGTTAGTAAAGCGTCTGGAATGTTGCACCCGAGTACCAGGGGACGAAAACTGAGACACATTTGAACACGTTTCCCGATCACACGGTGGATCATACTCTGGGTTCCACATGCATGTTTTAGCTGAAGGAGGAATCCCTTAAACCTGCAGAGTTGTGACCCATGGAATGGGTACCATGCAATATGACTTCAAAGGGTCTGCATTTGCTCACCGAACCTCACCAATCCTATCACTGCTGCGTTTATGCTGCTGTACACATGCTTGATTCCCTTTCGGAGACATGTAAATCCATAGGTTTTAAGATTCTTACTAGTCAGGTATATTCTTAGGCGTTTAATATGGGGTGTTGAGTCCACTTCGTTGAGGAAGGAGTAGCTCTTGTCTATTACATATTTGGCTTATGGAACGGTATCTGTGCTAATTTCAATCTCTGGTTTTATGCAGCACCCCAACTCACCTTTCCCCTTAAGCAAGCATAAGTTGGTTTTCTACATTTGAGACCCTGTTCTGTTTTGTAATTCAGTTCCTGGGTAGCCAAGTTTACATTCCGTGTATTAGTGATACCTTATGATATTTCTTTTTCTGTGTGACTTATTTCTCTTAGAATCATCGTACCTGAGTCCACTCATTATGCTGCTACGGGCCTGATGACATAGATTTCATTGCTGAGTGATATTGCATTGTACGTAAGTACCACAAATTCTTTATTCATTTTTCGCTTTCTGTGATATTGAACTTGTACCATAAATGAGGTTCTTGTAAACAGAGCCGTCCCAAACTTTGGGGTGGCTGTGTCTTTTTGATTTTAATTTCCCTAAGCTATAGGAGCATAAGTGGAAGTGCCCTAGGCTCTGTTGCTTTGTTTTTTAGATGTTTCAGGAAACACCATACACTTCTCCAGAGTGGCTGTTGGCAATTTACATCCCGCCCATCAGCATAACAAGGCTCCCAGTTCTCCATGGCCTGTCCTGCCTTTCTGGATTTTACACTTTTTTCAGATGGCCCTTTTGCCCGGGGGGCAGTGAGACTTCATTGTAGTGCAGATTTCCTTTGCAAGCTTGCTTGGTTGGCCAAAAAGGGCGTATGCGTTTTTTCCTGAATATATTCAGGAAAAAACGCATACGCCCTTTTTGGCCAAGTGCATCATTGTGGACGTTCTGCCTCTTTTCCTATGCTTTTCATGCAATTCCAGTCTACCTCCTGAAATCGGTGTCCTGCAATTCTGCCCCGCTTTCAAGTGCTCTTGGCAGCCTTACTTCAATATATTTTTGGACGATAGCTGTCATTTATAACTCTGCAGGTTTGTGAATGACAGTTCCCCTGAGCTCCTTTGTTCAACTCGCTTTCTTGTGAGCTGGCCGCAACACCCCAAGATTGCTTCAGGCCCTAGTGTGGTTCCGGCACGGCAAGCTGAGCCTTTGGTTAATTCCTCTTCCTGGTGGGAAATGAGAGTTAAATTTGCCCGTCCAGACACCTCCAGCTAGTCTCTCATTGGTTCTCCCTATTCCTGTTCATTTCCCGCAGAAATTGCAAACTGGGCCAAACAGGAGGTTAAAGGCACTGACTCTCCAAGTGGGCAGAGTGTTAGTAAAGCGTCTGGAATGTTGCACCCGAGTACCAGGGGACTTAAACTGAGACATATTTGAACACGTTTCCCGATCACACGGTGGATCATACTCTGGGTTCCACATGCATGTTTTAGCTGAAGGAAGAATCCCTTAAACCTGGAGAGATGAGACCCATGGAATGGGTACCATGCAATATGACTTCAAAGGGTCTGCATTTGCTCACCGAACCTCATCAATCCTATCACTGCTGCGTTTATGCTGCTGTACACACGCTTGATTCTCTTTTGGAGACATGAAAATCCATAGGCTTTTAGATTCTTACTAGTCAGGTATATTCTTAGGCGTTTAATATGGGGTGTTGAGTCCACTTCGTTGAGGAAGGAGTAGCTCTTGTCTATTATATATTTGGCTTATGGAACGGTATCTGTGCTAATTTCAATCTCTGGTTTTATGCAGCACCCCAACTCACCTTTCCCCTTAAGCAAGCATAAGTTGGTTTTCTACATTTGAGACCCTGTTCTGTTTTGTAATTCTGTTCCTGGGTAGCCAAGTTTACATTCCGTGTATTAGTGATACCTTATGATATTTCTTTTTCTGTGTGACTTATTTCTCTTAGAATCATCGTACCTGAGTCCACTCATTATGCTGCTATGGGCCTGATGACATAGATTTCATTGCTGAGTGATATTGCATTGTACGTAAGTAACACAAATTCTTTATTCATTTTTCGCTTTCTGTGATATTGAACTTGTACCATAAACGAGGTTCTTGTAAACAGAGCCGTCCCAAACTTTGGGGTGGCTGTGTCTTTTTGATTTTAATTTCCCTAAGCTATAGGAGCATAAGTCGAAGTGCCCTAGTCTCTGTTGCTTTGTTTTTTAGATGTTTCAGGAAACACCATACACTTCTCCAGAGTGGCTGTTGGCAATTTACATCCCGCCCATCAGCATAACAAGGCTCCCAGTTCTCCATGGCCTGTCCTGCCTTTCTGGATTTTACACTTTTTTCAGATGGCCCTTTTGCCCGGGGGGCAGTGAGACTTCATTGTAGTGCAGATTTCCTTTGCAAGCTTGCTTGGTTGGCCAAAAAGGGCGTATGCGTTTTTTCCTGAATATATTCAGGAAAAAACGCATACGCCCTTTTTGGCCAAGTGCATCATTGTGGACGTTCTGCCTCTTTTCCTATGCTTTTCATGCAATTCCAGTCTACCTCCTGAAATCGGTGTCCTGCAATTCTGCCCCGCTTTCAAGTGCTCTTGGCAGCCTTACTTCAATATATTTTTGGACGATAGCTGTCATTTATAACTCTGCAGGTTTGTAAATGACAGTGCCCCTGAGGTCCTTTCTTCAACTCTCTTTATTGTGAGCTGGCCGCAACACCGCAGGATTGCTTCAGGTCCTAGTGTGGTTCCGGCATGGCAAGATGAGCCTTTGGTTAATTCCTCTTCCTGGTGGGAAATGAGAGTTAAATTTGCCCGTCCAGACACCTCCAGCTAGTCTCTCATTGGTTCTCCCTATTCCTGTTCATTTCCCGCAGAAATTGCAAACTGGGCAAAACACGACGTTAAAGGCACTGACTCTCCAAGTGGGGAGAGTGTTAGTAAAGCGTCTGGAATGTTGCACCCGAGTACCAGGGGACGAAAACTGAGACACATTTGAACACGTTTCCCGATCACACGGTGGATCATACTCTGGGTTCCACATGCATGTTTTAGCTGAAGGAAGAATCCCTTAAACCTGGAGAGTTGAGACCCATGGAATGGGTACCATGCAATATGACTTCAAAGGGTCTGCATTTGCTCACCGAACCTCACCAATCCTATCACTGCTGCGTTTATGCTGCTGTACAAACGCTTGATTCTCTTTCGGAGACATGTAAATCCATAGGTTTTAAGATTCTTACTAGTCAGCTATATTGTTAGGCGTTTAATATGGGGTGTTGAGTGCACTTCGTTGAGCAAGGAGTAGCTCTTGTCTATTACATATTTGGCTTATGGAACGGTATCTGTGCTAATTTCAATCTCTGGTTTTATGCAGCACCCCAACTCACCTTTCCCCTTAAGCAAGCATAAGTTGGTTTTCTACATTTGAGACCCTGTTCTGTTTTGTAATTCAGTTCCTGGGTAGCCAAGTTTACATTCCGTGTATTAGTGATACCTTATGATATTTCTTTTTCTGTGTGACTTATTTCTCTTAGAATCATCGTACCTGAGTCCCCTCATTATGCTGCTACGGGCCTGATGACATAGATTTCATTGCTGAGTGATATTGCATTGTACGTAAGTACCACAAATTCTTTATTCATTTTTCGCTTTCTGTGATATTGAACTTGTACCATAAACGAGGTTCTTGTAAACAGAGCCGTCCCAAACTTTGGGGTGGCTGTGTCTTTTTGATTTGAATTTCCCTAAGCTATAGGAGCATAAGTGGAAGTGCCCTAGGCTCTGTTGCTTTGTTTTTTAGATGTTTCAGGAAACACCATACACTTCTCCAGAGTGGCTGTTGGCAATTTACATCCCGCCCATCAGCATAACAAGGCTCCCAGTTCTCCATGGCCTGTCCTGCCTTTCTGGATTTTACACTTTTTTCAGATGGCCCTTTTGCCCGGGGGGCAGTGAGACTTCATTGTAGTGCAGATTTCCTTTGCAAGCTTGCTTGGTTGGCCAAAAAGGGCGTATGCGTTTTTTCCTGAATATATTCAGGAAAAAACGCATACGCCCTTTTTGGCCAAGTGCATCATTGTGGACGTTCTGCCTCTTTTCCTATGCTTTTCATGCAATTCCAGTCTACCTCCTGAAATCGGTTTCCTGCAATTCTGCCCCGCTTTCAAGTGCTCTTGGCAGCCTTACTTCAATATATTTTTGGACGATAGCTGTCATTTATAACTCTGCAGGTTTGTGAATGACAGTGCCCCTGAGGTCCTTTCTTCAACTCTCTTTATTGTGAGCTGGCCGCAACACCGCAGGATTGCTTCAGGTCCTAGTGTGGTTCCGGCATGGCAAGCTGAGCCTTTGGTTAATTCCTCTTCCTGGTGGGAAATGAGAGTTAAATTTGCCCGTCCAGACACCTCCAGCTAGTCTCTCATTGGTTCTCCCTATTCCTGTTCATTTCCCGCAGAAATTGCAAACTGGGCCAAACAGGAGGTTAAAGGCACTGACTCTCCAATTGGGGAGAGCGTTAGTAAAGCGTCTGGAATGTTGCACCCGAGTACCAGGGGACGAAAACTGAGACACATTTGAAAACGTTTCCCGATCACACGGTGGATCATACTCTGGGTTCCATATGGATGTTTTAGCTGAAGGTAGAATCCCTTAAACCTGGAGAGTTGAGACCCATGGAATGGGTACCATGAAATATGACTTCAAAGGGTCTGCATTTGCTCACCGAACCTAACCAATCCAATCACTGCTGCGTTTATGCTGCTGTACACACGCTTGATTCTCTTTCGGAGACATGTAAATCCATAGGTTTTAAGATTCTTACTAGTCAGGTATATCCTTAGGCGTTTAATATGGGGTGCTGCGTCCACTTCGTTGAGCAAGGAGTAGCTCTTGTCTATTACATATTTGGCTTATGGAACGGTATCTGTGCTAATTTCAATCTCTGGTTTTATGCAGCACCCCAACTCACCTTTCCCCTTAAGCAAGCATAAGTTGGTTTTCTACATTTGAGACCCTGTTCTGTTTTGTAATTCTGTTCCTGGGTAGCCAAGTTTACATTCCGTGTATTAGTGATACCTTATGATATTTCTTTTTCTGTGTGACTTATTTCTCTTAGAATCATCGTATCTGAGTCCACTCATTATGCTGCTATGGGCCTGATGACATAGATTTCATTGCTGAGTGATATTGCATTGTACGTAAGTACCACAAATTCTTTATTCATTTTTCGCTTTCTGTGATATTGAACTTGTACCATAAACGAGGTTCTTGTAAACAGAGCCGTCCCAAACTTTGGGGTGGCTGTGTCTTTTTGATTTTAATTTCCCTAAGCTATAGGAGCATAAGTGGAAGTGCCCTAGGCTCTGTTGCTTTGTTTTTTAGATGTTTCAGGAAACACCATACACTTCTCCAGAGTGGCTGTTGGCAATTTACATCCCGCCCATCAGCATAACAAGGCTCACAGTTCTCCATGGCCTGTCCTGCCTTTCTGGATTTTACACTTTTTTCAGATGGCCCTTTTGCCCGGGGGGCAGTGAGACTTCATTGTAGTGCAGATTTCCTTTGCAAGCTTGCTTGGTTGGCCAAAAAGGGCGTATGCGTTTTTTCCTGAATATATTCAGGAAAAAACGCATATGCCCTTTTTGGCCAAGTGCATCATTGTGGACGTTCTGCCTCTTTTCCTATGCTTTTCATGCAATTCCAGTCTACCTCCTGAAATCGGTGTCCTGCAATTCTGCCCCGCTTTCAAGTGCTCTTGGCAGCCTTACTTCAATATATTTTTGGACGATAGCTGTCATTTATAACTCTGCAGGTTTGTGAATGACAGTTCCCCTGAGCTCCTTTGTTCAACTCGCTTTCTTGTGAGCTGGCCGCAACACCCCAAGATTGCTTCAGGCCCTAGTGTGGTTCCGGCACGGCAAGCTGATCCTTTGGTTAATTCCTCTTCCTGGTGGGAAATGAGAGTTAAATTTGCCCGTCCAGACACCTCCAGCTAGTCTCTCATTGGTTCTCCCTATTCCTGTTCATTTCCCGCAGAAATTGCAAACTGGGCCAAACAGGAGGTTAAAGGCACTGACTCTCCAAGTGGGCAGAGTGTTAGTAAAGCGTCTGGAATGTTGCACCCGAGTACCAGGGGACTTAAACTGAGACATATTTGAACACGTTTCCCGATCACACGGTGGATCATACTCTGGGTTCCACATGCATGTTTTAGCTGAAGGAAGAATCCCTTAAACCTGGAGAGATGAGACCCATGGAATGGGTACCATGCAATATGACTTCAAAGTGTCTGCATTTGCTCACCAAACCTCACCAATCCTATCACTGCTGCGTTTATGCTGCTGTACACACCCTTGATTCTCTTTTGGAGACATGAAAATCCATAGGTTTTTAGATTCTTACTAGTCAGGTATATTCTTAGGCGTTTAATATGGGGTGTTGAGTCCACTTCGTTGAGGAAGGAGTAGCTCTTGTCTATTACATATTTGGCTTATGGAACGGTATCTGTGCTAATTTCAATCTCTGGTTTTATGCAGCACCCCAACTCACCTTTCCCCTTAAGCAAGCATAAGTTGGTTTTCTACATTTGAGACCCTGTTCTGTTTTGTAATTCAGTTCCTGGGTAGCCAAGTTTACATTCCGTGTATTAGTGATACCTTATGATATTTCTTTTTCTGTGTGACTTATTTCTCTTAGAATCATCGTACCTGAGTCCACTCATTATGCTGCTATGGGCCTGATGACATAGATTTCATTGCTGAGTGATATTGCATTGTACGTAAGTACCACAAATTCTTTATTCATTTTTCGCTTTCTGTGATATTGAACTTGTACCATAAACGAGGTTCTTGTAAACAGAGCCGTCCCAAACTTTGGGGTGGCTGTGTCTTTTTGATTTTAATTTCCCTAAGCTATAGGAGCATAAGTGGAAGTGCCCTAGGCTCTGTTGCTTTGTTTTTTAGATGTTTCAGGAAACACCATACACTTCTCCAGAGTGGCTGTTGGCAATTTACATCCCGCCCATCAGCATAACAAGGCTCCCAGTTCTCCATGGCCTGTCCTGCCTTTCTGGATTTTACACTTTTTTCAGATGGCCCTTTTGCCCGGGGGGCAGTGAGACTTCATTGTAGTGCAGATTTCCTTTGCAAGCTTGCTTGGTTGGCCAAAAAGGGCGTATGCGTTTTTTCCTGAATATATTCAGGAAAAAACGCATATGCCCTTTTTGGCCAAGTGCATCATTGTGGACGTTCTGCCTCTTTTCCTATGCTTTTCATGCAATTCCAGTCTACCTCCTGAAATCGGTGTCCTGCAATTCTGCCCCGCTTTCAAGTGCTCTTGGCAGCCTTACTTCAATATATTTTTGGACGATAGCTGTCATTTATAACTCTGCAGGTTTGTGAATGACAGTTCCCCTGAGCTCCTTTGTTCAACTCGCTTTCTTGTGAGCTGGCCGCAACACCGCAAGATTGCTTCAGGCCCTAGTGTGGTTCCGGCACGGCAAGCTGAGCCTTTGGTTAATTCCTCTTCCTGGTGGGAAATGAGAGTTAAATTTGCCCGTCCAGACACCTCCAGCTAGTCTCTCATTGGTTCTCCCTATTCCTGTTCATTTCCCGCAGAAATTGCAAACTGGGCCAAAGAGGATGTTAAAGGCACTGACTCTCCAAGTGGGGAGAGTGTTAGTAAAGCGTCTGGAATGTTGCACCCGAGTACCAGGGGACGAAAACTGAGACACATTTGAACACGTTTCCCGATCACACGGTGGATCATACTCTGGGTTCCACATGCATGTTTTAGCTGAAGGAGGAATCCCTTAAACCTGCAGAGTTGTGACCCATGGAATGGGTACCATGCAATATGACTTCAAAGGGTCTGCATTTGCTCACCGAACCTCACCAATCCTATCACTGCTGCGTTTATGCTGCTGTACACATGCTTGATTCCCTTTCGGAGACATGTAAATCCATAGGTTTTAAGATTCTTACTAGTCAGGTATATTCTTAGGCGTTTAATATGGGGTGTTGAGTCCACTTCGTTGAGGAAGGAGTAGCTCTTGTCTATTACATATTTGGCTTATGGAACGGTATCTGTGCTAATTTCAATCTCTGGTTTTATGCAGCACCCCAACTCACCTTTCCCCTTAAGCAAGCATAAGTTGGTTTTCTACATTTGAGACCCTGTTCTGTTTTGTAATTCAGTTCCTGGGTAGCCAAGTTTACATTCCGTGTATTAGTGATACCTTATGATATTTCTTTTTCTGTGTGACTTATTTCTCTTAGAATCATCGTACCTGAGTCCACTCATTATGCTGCTACGGGCCTGATGACATAGATTTCATTGCTGAGTGATATTGCATTGTACGTAAGTACCACAAATTCTTTATTCATTTTTCGCTTTCTGTGATATTGAACTTGTACCATAAATGAGGTTCTTGTAAACAGAGCCGTCCCAAACTTTGGGGTGGCTGTGTCTTTTTGATTTTAATTTCCCTAAGCTATAGGAGCATAAGTGGAAGTGCCCTAGGCTCTGTTGCTTTGTTTTTTAGATGTTTCAGGAAACACCATACACTTCTCCAGAGTGGCTGTTGGCAATTTACATCCCGCCCATCAGCATAACAAGGCTCCCAGTTCTCCATGGCCTGTCCTGCCTTTCTGGATTTTACACTTTTTTCAGATGGCCCTTTTGCCCGGGGGGCAGTGAGACTTCATTGTAGTGCAGATTTCCTTTGCAAGCTTGCTTGGTTGGCCAAAAAGGGCGTATGCGTTTTTTCCTGAATATATTCAGGAAAAAACGCATACGCCCTTTTTGGCCAAGTGCATCATTGTGGACGTTCTGCCTCTTTTCCTATGCTTTTCATGCAATTCCAGTCTACCTCCTGAAATCGGTGTCCTGCAATTCTGCCCCGCTTTCAAGTGCTCTTGGCAGCCTTACTTCAATATATTTTTGGACGATAGCTGTCATTTATAACTCTGCAGGTTTGTGAATGACAGTGCCCCTGAGCTCCTTTCTTCAGCTCGCTTTCTTGTGAGCTGGCCGCAACACTGCAGGATTGCTTCAGGCCCTAGTGTGGTTCCGGCACGGCAAGCTGAGCCTTTGGTTAATTCCTCTTCCTGGTGGGAAATGAGAGTTAAATTTGCCCGTCCAGACACCTCCAGCTGGTCTCTCATTGGTTCTCCCTATTCCTGTTCATTTCCCGCAGAAATTGCAAACTGGGCCAAACAGGAGGTTAAAGGCACTGACTCTCCAAGTGGGGAGAGTGTTAGTAAAGCGTCTGGAATGTTGCACCCGAGTACCAGGGGACGAAAACTGAGACACATTTGAACACGTTTCCCGATCACACGGTGGATCATACTCTGGGTTCCACATGCATGTTTTAGCTGAAGGAGGAATCCCTTAAACCTGCAGAGTTGTGACCCATGGAATGGGTACCATGCAATATGACTTCAAAGGGTCTGCATTTGCTCACCGAACCTCACCAATCCTATCACTGCTGCGTTTATGCTGCTGTACACATGCTTGATTCCCTTTCGGAGACATGTAAATCCATAGGTTTTAAGATTCTTACTAGTCAGGTATATTCTTAGGCGTTTAATATGGGGTGTTGAGTCCACTTCGTTGAGGAAGGAGTAGCTCTTGTCTATTACATATTTGGCTTATGGAACGGTATCTGTGCTAATTTCAATCTCTGGTTTTATGCAGCACCCCAACTCACCTTTCCCCTTAAGCAAGCATAAGTTGGTTTTCTACATTTGAGACCCTGTTCTGTTTTGTAATTCAGTTCCTGGGTAGCCAAGTTTACATTCCGTGTATTAGTGATACCTTATGATATTTCTTTTTCTGTGTGACTTATTTCTCTTAGAATCATCGTACCTGAGTCCACTCATTATGCTGCTATGGGCCTGATGACATAGATTTCATTGCTGAGTGATATTGCATTGTACGTAAGTACCACAAATTCTTTATTCATTTTTCGCTTTCTGTGATATTGAACTTGTACCATAAACGAGGTTCTTGTAAACAGAGCCGTCCCAAACTTTGGGGTGGCTGTGTCTTTTTGATTTTAATTTCCCTAAGCTATAGGAGCATAAGTGGAAGTGCCCTAGGCTCTGTTGCTTTGTTTTTTAGATGTTTCAGGAAACACCATACACTTCTCCAGAGTGGCTGTTGGCAATTTACATCCCGCCCATCAGCATAACAAGGCTCCCAGTTCTCCATGGCCTGTCCTGCCTTTCTGGATTTTACACTTTTTTCAGATGGCCCTTTTGCCCGGGGGGCAGTGAGACTTCATTGTAGTGCAGATTTCCTTTGCAAGCTTGCTTGGTTGGCCAAAAAGGGCGTATGCGTTTTTTCCTGAATATATTCAGGAAAAAACGCATACGCCCTTTTTGGCCAAGTGCATCATTGTGGACGTTCTGCCTCTTTTCCTATGCTTTTCATGCAATTCCAGTCTACCTCCTGAAATCGGTGTCCTGCAATTCTGCCCCGCTTTCAAGTGCTCTTGGCAGCCTTACTTCAATATATTTTTGGACGATAGCTGTCATTTATAACTCTGCAGGTTTGTGAATGACAGTGCCCCTGAGCTCCTTTCTTCAGCTCGCTTTCTTGTGAGCTGGCCGCAACACTGCAGGATTGCTTCAGGCCCTAGTGTGGTTCCGGCACGGCAAGCTGAGCCTTTGGTTAATTCCTCTTCCTGGTGGGAAATGAGAGTTAAATTTGCCCGTCCAGACACCTCCAGCTGGTCTCTCATTGGTTCTCCCTATTCCTGTTCATTTCCCGCAGAAATTGCAAACTGGGCCAAACAGGAGGTTAAAGGCACTGACTCTCCAAGTGGGGAGAGTGTTAGTAAAGCGTCTGGAATGTTGCACCCGAGTACCAGGGGACGAAAACTGAGACACATTTGAACACGTTTCCCGATCACACGGTGGATCATACTCTGGGTTCCACATGCATGTTTTAGCTGAAGGAGGAATCCCTTAAACCTGCAGAGTTGTGACCCATGGAATGGGTACCATGCAATATGACTTCAAAGGGTCTGCATTTGCTCACCGAACCTCACCAATCCTATCACTGCTGCGTTTATGCTGCTGTACACATGCTTGATTCCCTTTCGGAGACATGTAAATCCATAGGTTTTAAGATTCTTACTAGTCAGGTATATTCTTAGGCGTTTAATATGGGGTGTTGAGTCCACTTCGTTGAGGAAGGAGTAGCTCTTGTCTATTACATATTTGGCTTATGGAACGGTATCTGTGCTAATTTCAATCTCTGGTTTTATGCAGCACCCCAACTCACCTTTCCCCTTAAGCAAGCATAAGTTGGTTTTCTACATTTGAGACCCTGTTCTGTTTTGTAATTCAGTTCCTGGGTAGCCAAGTTTACATTCCGTGTATTAGTGATACCTTATGATATTTCTTTTTCTGTGTGACTTATTTCTCTTAGAATCATCGTACCTGAGTCCACTCATTATGCTGCTATGGGCCTGATGAGATAGATTTCATTGCTGAGTGATATTGCATTGTACGTAAGTACCACAAATTCTTTATTCATTTTTCGCTTTCTGTGATATTGAACTTGTACCATAAACGAGGTTCTTGTAAACAGAGCCGTCCCAAACTTTGGGGTGGCTGTGTCTTTTTGATTTGAATTTCCCTAAGCTATAGGAGCATAAGTGGAAGTGCCCTAGGCTCTGTTGCTTTGTTTTTTAGATGTTTCAGGAAACACCATACACTTCTCCAGAGTGGCTGTTGGCAATTTACATCCCGCCCATCAGCATAACAAGGCTCCCAGTTCTCCATGGCCTGTCCTGCCTTTCTGGATTTTACACTTTTTTCAGATGGCCCTTTTGCCCGGGGGGCAGTGAGACTTCATTGTAGTGCAGATTTCCTTTGCAAGCTTGCTTGGTTGGCCAAAAAGGGCGTATGCGTTTTTTCCTGAATATATTCAGGAAAAAACGCATACGCCCTTTTTGGCCAAGTGCATCATTGTGGACGTTCTGCCTCTTTTCCTATGCTTTTCATGCAATTCCAGTCTACCTCCTGAAATCGGTGTCCTGCAATTCTGCCCCGCTTTCAAGTGCTCTTGGCAGCCTTACTTCAATATATTTTTGGACGATAGCTGTCATTTATAACTCTGCAGGTTTGTGAATGACAGTGCCCCTGAGCTCCTTTCTTCAGCTCTCTTTATTGTGAGCTGGCCGCAACACCGCAGGATTGCTTCAGGCCCTAGTGTGGTTCCGGCACGGCAAGCTGAGCCTTTGGTTAATTCCTCTTCCTGGTGGGAAATGAGAGTTAAATTTGCCCGTCCAGACACCTCCAGCTAGTCTCTCATTGGTTCTCCCTATTCCTGTTCATTTCCCGCAGAAATTGCAAACTGGGCCAAACAGGAGGTTAAAGGCACTGACTCTCCAAGTGGGGAGAGTGTTAGTAAAGCGTCTGGAATGTTGCACCCGAGTACCAGGGGACGAAAACTGAGACACATTTGAACACGTTTCCCGATCACACGGTGGATCATACTCTGGGTTCCACATGCATGTTTTAGCTGAAGGAGGAATCCCTTAAACCTGCAGAGTTGTGACCCATGGAATGGGTACCATGCAATATGACTTCAAAGGGTCTGCATTTGCTCACCGAACCTCACCAATCCTATCACTGCTGCGTTTATGCTGCTGTACACATGCTTGATTCCCTTTCGGAGACATGTAAATCCATAGGTTTTAAGATTCTTACTAGTCAGGTATATTCTTAGGCGTTTAATATGGGGTGTTGAGTCCACTTCGTTGAGGAAGGAGTAGCTCTTGTCTATTACATATTTGGCTTATGGAACGGTATCTGTGCTAATTTCAATCTCTGGTTTTATGCAGCACCCCAACTCACCTTTCCCCTTAAGCAAGCATAAGTTGGTTTTCTACATTTGAGACCCTGTTCTGTTTTGTAATTCAGTTCCTGGGTAGCCAAGTTTACATTCCGTGTATTAGTGATACCTTATGATATTTCTTTTTCTGTGTGACTTATTTCTCTTAGAATCATCGTACCTGAGTCCACTCATTATGCTGCTATGGGCCTGATGACAGAGATTTCATTGCTGAGTGATATTGCATTGTACGTAAGTACCACAAATTCTTTATTCATTTTTCGCTTTCTGTGATATTGAACTTGTACCATAAACGAGGTTCTTGTAAACAGAGCCGTCCCAAACTTTGGGGTGGCTGTGTCTTTTTGATTTTAATTTCCCTAAGCTATAGGAGCATAAGTGGAAGTGCCCTAGGCTCTGTTGCTTTGTTTTTTAGATGTTTCAGGAAACACCATACACTTCTCCAGAGTGGCTGTTGGCAATTTACATCCCGCCCATCAGCATAACAAGGCTCCCAGTTCTCCATGGCCTGTCCTGCCTTTCTGGATTTTACACTTTTTTCAGATGGCCCTTTTGCCCGGGGGGCAGTGAGACTTCATTGTAGTGCAGATTTCCTTTGCAAGCTTGCTTGGTTGGCCAAAAAGGGCGTATGCGTTTTTTCCTGAATATATTCAGGAAAAAACGCATACGCCCTTTTTGGCCAAGTGCATCATTGTGGACGTTCTGCCTCTTTTCCTATGCTTTTCATGCAATTCCAGTCTACCTCCTGAAATCGGTGTCCTGCAATTCTGCCCCGCTTTCAAGTGCTCTTGGCAGCCTTACTTCAATATATTTTTGGACGATAGCTGTCATTTATAACTCTGCAGGTTTGTGAATGACAGTGCCCCTGAGCTCCTTTCTTCAGCTCTCTTTATTGTGAGCTGGCCGCAACACTGCAGGATTGCTTCAGGCCCTAGTGTGGTTCCGGCACGGCAAGCTGAGCCTTTGGTTAATTCCTCTTCCTGGTGGGAAATGAGAGTTAAATTTGCCCGTCCAGACACCTCCAGCTAGTCTCTCATTGGTTCTCCCTATTCCTGTTCATTTCCCGCAGAAATTGCAAACTGGGCCAAACAGGAGGTTAAAGGCACTGACTCTCCAAGTGGGGAGAGTGTTAGTAAAGCGTCTGGAATGTTGCACCCGAGTACCAGGGGACGAAAACTGAGACACATTTGAACACGTTTCCCGATCACACGGTGGATCATACTCTGGGTTCCACATGCATGTTTTAGCTGAAGGAGGAATCCCTTAAACCTGCAGAGTTGTGACCCATGGAATGGGTACCATGCAATATGACTTCAAAGGGTCTGCATTTGCTCACCGAACCTCACCAATCCTATCACTGCTGCGTTTATGCTGCTGTACACATGCTTGATTCCCTTTCGGAGACATGTAAATCCATAGGTTTTAAGATTCTTACTAGTCAGGTATATTCTTAGGCGTTTAATATGGGGTGTTGAGTCCACTTCGTTGAGGAAGGAGTAGCTCTTGTCTATTACATATTTGGCTTATGGAACGGTATCTGTGCTAATTTCAATCTCTGGTTTTATGCAGCACCCCAACTCACCTTTCCCCTTAAGCAAGCATAAGTTGGTTTTCTACATTTGAGACCCTGTTCTGTTTTGTAATTCAGTTCCTGGGTAGCCAAGTTTACATTCCGTGTATTAGTGATACCTTATGATATTTCTTTTTCTGTGTGACTTATTTCTCTTAGAATCATCGTACCTGAGTCCACTCATTATGCTGCTATGGGCCTGATGACATAGATTTCATTGCTGAGTGATATTGCATTGTACGTAAGTACCACAAATTCTTTATTCATTTTTCGCTTTCTGTGATATTGAACTTGTACCATAAACGAGGTTCTTGTAAACAGAGCCGTCCCAAACTTTGGGGTGGCTGTGTCTTTTTGATTTGAATTTCCCTAAGCTATAGGAGCATAAGTGGAAGTGCCCTAGGCTCTGTTGCTTTGTTTTTTAGATGTTTCAGGAAACACCATACACTTCTCCAGAGTGGCTGTTGGCAATTTACATCCCGCCCATCAGCATAACAAGGCTCCCAGTTCTCCATGGCCTGTCCTGCCTTTCTGGATTTTACACTTTTTTCAGATGGCCCTTTTGCCCGGGGGGCAGTGAGACTTCATTGTAGTGCAGATTTCCTTTGCAAG
The DNA here is from genome assembly GCF_949774975.1 of Lagenorhynchus albirostris. NCBI lineage: Eukaryota > Metazoa > Chordata > Mammalia > Artiodactyla > Delphinidae > Lagenorhynchus > Lagenorhynchus albirostris. Next base: position 105,128,720 of record NC_083095.1, on the reverse strand, counting down.
CTTGCTTGGTTGGCCAAAAAGGGCGTATGCGTTTTTTCCTGAATATATTCAGGAAAAAACGCATACGCCCTTTTTGGCCAAGTGCATCATTGTGGACGTTCTGCCTCTTTTCCTATGCTTTTCATGCAATTCCAGTCTACCTCCTGAAATCGGTGTCCTGCAATTCTGCCCCGCTTTCAAGTGCTCTTGGCAGCCTTACTTCAATATATTTTTGGACGATAGCTGTCATTTATAACTCTGCAGGTTTGTGAATGACAGTGCCCCTGAGCTCCTTTCTTCAGCTCTCTTTATTGTGAGCTGGCCGCAACACTGCAGGATTGCTTCAGGCCCTAGTGTGGTTCCGGCACGGCAAGCTGAGCCTTTGGTTAATTCCTCTTCCTGGTGGGAAATGAGAGTTAAATTTGCCCGTCCAGACACCTCCAGCTAGTCTCTCATTGGTTCTCCCTATTCCTGTTCATTTCCCGCAGAAATTGCAAACTGGGCCAAACAGGAGGTTAAAGGCACTGACTCTCCAAGTGGGGAGAGTGTTAGTAAAGCGTCTGGAATGTTGCACCCGAGTACCAGGGGACGAAAACTGAGACACATTTGAACACGTTTCCCGATCACACGGTGGATCATACTCTGGGTTCCACATGCATGTTTTAGCTGAAGGAGGAATCCCTTAAACCTGCTGAGTTGTGACCCATGGAATGGGTACCATGCAATATGACTTCAAAGGGTCTGCATTTGCTCACCGAACCTCACCAATCCTATCACTGCTGCGTTTATGCTGCTGTACACATGCTTGATTCCCTTTCGGAGACATGTAAATCCATAGGTTTTAAGATTCTTACTAGTCAGGTATATTCTTAGGCGTTTAATATGGGGTGTTGAGTCCACTTCGTTGAGGAAGGAGTAGCTCTTGTCTATTACATATTTGGCTTATGGAACGGTATCTGTGCTAATTTCAATCTCTGGTTTTATGCAGCACCCCAACTCACCTTTCCCCTTAAGCAAGCATAAGTTGGTTTTCTACATTTGAGACCCTGTTCTGTTTGGTAATTCAGTTCCTGGGTAGCCAAGTATACATTCCGTGTATTAGTGATACCTTATGATATTTCTTTTTCTGTGTGACTTATTTCTCTTAGAATCATCGTACCTGAGTCCACTCATTATGCTGCTATGGGCCTGATGACATAGATTTCATTGCTGAGTGATATTGCATTGTACGTAAGTACCACAAATTCTTTATTCATTTTTCGCTTTCTGTGATATTGAACTTGTACCATAAACGAGGTTCTTGTAAACAGAGCCGTCCCAAACTTTGGGGTGGCTGTGTCTTTTTGATTTGAATTTCCCTAAGCTATAGGAGCATAAGTGGAAGTGCCCTAGGCTCTGTTGCTTTGTTTTTTAGATGTTTCAGGAAACACCATACACTTCTCCAGAGTGGCTGTTGGCAATTTACATCCCGCCCATCAGCATAACAAGGCTCCCAGTTCTCCATGGCCTGTCCTACCTTTCTGGATTTTACACTTTTTTCAGATGGCCCTTTTGCCCGGGGGGCAGTGAGACTTCATTGTAGTGCAGATTTCCTTTGCAAGCTTGCTTGGTTGGCCAAAAAGGGCGTATGCGTTTTTTCCTGAATATATTCAGGAAAACACGCATACGCCCTTTTTGGCCAAGTGCATCATTGTGGACGTTCTGCCTCTTTTCCTATGCTTTTCATGCAATTCCAGTCTACCTCCTGAAATCGGTGTCCTGCAATTCTGCCCCGCTTTCAAATGCTCTTGGCAGCCTTACTTCAATATATTTTTGGACGATAGCTGTCATTTATAACTCTGCAGGTTTGTGAATGACAGTGCCCCTGAGCTCCTTTGTTCAACTCGCTTTCTTGTGAGCTGGCCGCAACACCCCAAGATTGCTTCAGGCCCTAGTGTGGTTCCGGCACGGCAAGCTGAGCCTTTGGTTAATTCCTCTTCCTGGTGGGAAATGAGAGTTAAATTTGCCCGTCCAGACACCTCCAGCTAGTCTCTCATTGGTTCTCCCTATTCCTGTTCATTTCCCGCAGAAATTGCAAACTGGGCCAAACAGGAGGTTAAAGGCACTGACTCTCCAAGTGGGGAGAGTGTTAGTAAAGCGTCTGGAATGTTGCACCCGAGTACCAGGGGACTTAAACTGAGACATATTTGAACACATTTCCCGATCACACGGTGGATCATACTCTGGGTTCCACATGCATGTTTTAGCTGAAGGAAGAATCCCTTAAACCTGGAGAGATGAGACCCATGGAATGGGTACCATGCAATATGACTTCAAAGTGTCTGCATTTGCTCACCGAACCTCACCAATCCTATCACTGCTGCGTTTATGCTGCTGTACACACGCTTGATTCTCTTTTGGAGACATGAAAATCCATAGGTTTTTAGATTCTTACTAGTCAGGTATATTCTTAGGCGTTTAATATGGGGTGTTGAGTCCACTTCGTTGAGGAAGGAGTAGCTCTTGTCTATTATATATTTGGCTTATGGAATGGTATCTGTGCTAATTTCAATCTCTGGTTTTATGCAGCACCCCAACTCACCTTTCCCCTTAAGCAAGCATAAGTTGGTTTTCTACATTTGAGACCCTGTTCTGTTTTGTAATTCTGTTCCTGGGTAGCCAAGTTTACATTCCATGTATTAGTGATACCTTATGATATTTCTTTTTCTGTGTGACTTATTTCTCTTAGAATCATCGTACCTGAGTCCACTCATTATGCTGCTATGGGCCTGATGACATAGATTTCATTGCTGAGTGATATTGCATTGTACGTAAGTACCACAAATTCTTTATTCATTTTTCGCTTTCTGTGATATTGAACTTGTACCATAAACGAGGTTCTTGTAAACAGAGCCGTCCCAAACTTTGGGGTGGCTGTGTCTTTTTGATTTTAATTTCCCTAAGCTATAGGAGCATAAGTGGAAGTGCCCTAGGCTCTGTTGCTTTGTTTTTTAGATGTTTCAGGAAACACCATACACTTCTCCAGAGTGGCTGTTGGCAATTTACATCCCGCCCATCAGCATAACAAGGCTCCCAGTTCTCCATGGCCTGTCCTGCCTTTCTGGATTTTACACTTTTTTCAGATGGCCCTTTTGCCCGGGGGGCAGTGAGACTTCATTGTAGTGCAGATTTCCTTTGCAAGCTTGCTTGGTTGGCCAAAAAGGGCGTATGCGTTTTTTCCTGAATATATTCAGGAAAAAACGCATACGCCCTTTTTGGCCAAGTGCATCATTGTGGACGTTCTGCCTCTTTTCCTATGCTTTTCATGCAATTCCAGTCTACCTCCTGAAATCGGTTTCCTGCAATTCTGCCCCGCTTTCAAGTGCTCTTGGCAGCCTTACTTCAATATATTTTTGGACGATAGCTGTCATTTATAACTCTGCAGGTTTGTGAATGACAGTGCCCCTGAGCTCCTTTCTTCAGCTCTCTTTATTGTGAGCTGGCCGCAACACTGCAGGATTGCTTCAGGCCCTAGTGTGGTTCCGGCACGGCAAGCTGAGCCTTTCGTTAATTCCTCTTCCTGGTGGGAAATGAGAGTTAAATTTGCCCGTCCAGACACCTCCAGCTAGTCTCTCATTGGTTCTCCCTATTCCTGTTCATTTCCCGCAGAAATTGCAAACTGGGCCAAACAGGAGGTTAAAGGCACTGACTCTCCAAGTGGGGAGAGTGTTAGTAAAGCGTCTGGAATGTTGCACCCGAGTACCAGGGGACGAAAACTGAGACACATTTGAACACGTTTCCCGATCACACGGTGGATCATACTCTGGGTTCCACATGCATGTTTTAGCTGAAGGAGGAATCCCTTAAACCTGCTGAGTTGTGACCCATGGAATGGGTACCATGCAATATGACTTCAAAGGGTCTGCATTTGCTCACCGAACCTCACCAATCCTATCACTGCTGCGTTTATGCTGCTGTACACATGATTGATTCCCTTTCGGAGACATGTAAATCCATAGGTTTTAAGATTCTTACTAGTCAGGTATATTCTTAGGCGTTTAATATGGGGTGTTGAGTCCACTTCGTTGAGGAAGGAGTAGCTCTTGTCTATTACATATTTGGCTTATGGAACGGTATCTGTGCTAATTTCAATCTCTGGTTTTATGCAGCACCCCAACTCACCTTTCCCCTTAAGCAAGCATAAGTTGGTTTTCTACATTTGAGACCCTGTTCTGTTTGGTAATTCAGTTCCTGGGTAGCCAAGTATACATTCCGTGTATTAGTGATACCTTATGATATTTCTTTTTCTGTGTGACTTATTTCTCTTAGAATCATCGTACCTGAGTCCACTCATTATGCTGCTATGGGCCTGATGACATAGATTTCATTGCTGAGTGATATTGCATTGTACGTAAGTACCACAAATTCTTTATTCATTTTTCGCTTTCTGTGATATTGAACTTGTACCATAAACGAGGTTCTTGTAAACAGAGCCGTCCCAAACTTTGGGGTGGCTGTGTCTTTTTGATTTGAATTTCCCTAAGCTATAGGAGCATAAGTGGAAGTGCCCTAGGCTCTGTTGCTTTGTTTTTTAGATGTTTCAGGAAACACCATACACTTCTCCAGAGTGGCTGTTAGCAATTTACATCCCGCCCATCAGCATAACAAGGCTCCCAGTTCTCCATGGCCTGTCCTACCTTTCTGGATTTTACACTTTTTTCAGATGGCCCTTTTGCCCGGGGGGCAGTGAGACTTCATTGTAGTGCAGATTTCCTTTGCAAGCTTGCTTGGTTGGCCAAAAAGGGCGTATGCGTTTTTTCCTGAATATATTCAGGAAAAAACGCATACGCCCTTTTTGGCCAAGTGCATCATTGTGGACGTTCTGCCTCTTTTCCTATGCTTTTCATGCAATTCCAGTCTACCTCCTGAAATCGGTGTCCTGCAATTCTGCCCCGCTTTCAAGTGCTCTTGGCAGCCTTACTTCAATATATTTTTGGACGATAGCTGTCATTTATAACTCTGCAGGTTTGTGAATGACAGTGCCCCTGAGGTCCTTTCTTCAACTCTCTTTATTGTGAGCTGGCCGCAACACCGCAGGATTGCTTCAGGTCCTAGTGTGGTTCCGGCATGGCAAGCTGTGCCTTTGGTTAATTCCTCTTCCTGGTGGGAAATGAGAGTTAAATTTGCCCGTCCAGACACCTCCAGCTAGTCTCTCATTGGTTCTCCCTATTCCTGTTCATTTCCCGCAGAAATTGCAAACTGGGCAAAACACGACGTTAAAGGCACTGACTCTCCAAGTGGGGAGAGTGTTAGTAAAGCGTCTGGAATGTTGCACCCGAGTACCAGGGGACGAAAACTGAGACACATTTGAACACGTTTCCCGATCACACGGTGGATCATACTCTGGGTTCCACATGCATGTTTTAGCTGAAGGAAGAATCCCTTAAACCTGGAGAGTTGAGACCCATGGAATGGGTACCATGCAATATGACTTCAAAGGGTCTGCATTTGCTCACCAAACCTCAACAATCCTATCACTGCTGCGTTTATGCTGCTGTACACACGCTTGATTCTCTTTCGGAGACATGTAAATCCATAGGTTTTAAGATTCTTACTAGTCAGCTATATTCTTAGGCGTTTAATATGGGGTGTTGAGTGCACTTCGTTGAGCAAGGAGTAGCTCTTGTCTATTACATATTTGGCTTATGGAACGGTATCTGTGCTAATTTCAATCTCTGGTTTTATGCAGCACCCCAACTCACCTTTCCCCTTAAGCAAGCATAAGTTGGTTTTCTACATTTGAGACCCTGTTCTGTTTTGTAATTCAGTTCCTGGGTAGCCAAGTTTACATTCCGTGTATTAGTGATACCTTATGATATTTCTTTTTCTGTGTGACTTATTTCTCTTAGAATCATCGTACCTGAGTCCCCTCATTATGCTGCTACAGGCCTGATGACATAGATTTCATTGCTGAGTGATATTGCATTGTACGTAAGTACCACAAATTCTTTATTCATTTTTCGCTTTCTGTGATATTGAACTTGTACCATAAACGAGGTTCTTGTAAACAGAGCCGTCCCAAACTTTGGGGTGGCTGTGTCTTTTTGATTTGAATTTCCCTAAGCTATAGGAGCATAAGTGGAAGTGCCCTAGGCTCTGTTGCTTTGTTTTTTAGATGTTTCAGGAAACACCATACACTTCTCCAGAGTGGCTGTTGGCAATTTACATCCCGCCCATCAGCATAACAAGGCTCCCAGTTCTCCATGGCCTGTCCTGCCTTTCTGGATTTTACACTTTTTTCAGATGGCCCTTTTGCCCGTGGGGCAGTGAGACTTCATTGTAGTGCAGATTTCCTTTGCAAGCTTGCTTGGTTGGCCAAAAAGGGCGTATGCGTTTTTTCCTGAATATATTCAGGAAAAAACGCATACGCCCTTTTTGGCCAAGTGCATCATTGTGGACGTTCTGCCTCTTTTCCTATGCTTTTCATGCAATTCCAGTCTACCTCCTGAAATCGGTTTCCTGCAATTCTGCCCCGCTTTCAAGTGCTCTTGGCAGCCTTACTTCAATATATTTTTGGACGATAGCTGTCATTTATAACTCTGCAGGTTTGTGAATGACAGTGCCCCTGAGGTCCTTTCTTCAACTCTCTTTATTGTGAGCTGGCCGCAACACCGCAGGATTGCTTCAGGCCCTAGTGTGGTTTTGGCATGGCAAGCTGAGCCTTTGGTTAATTCCTCTTCCTGGTGGGAAATGAGAGTTAAATTTGCCCGTCCAGACACCTCCAGCTAGTCTCTCATTGGTTCTCCCTATTCCTGTTCATTTCCCGCAGAAATTGCAAACTGGGCCAAACAGGAGGTTAAAGGCACTGACTCTCCAAGTGGGGAGAGTGTTAGTAAAGCGTCTGGAATGTTGCACCCGAGTACCAGGGGACGAAAACTGAGACACATTTGAACACGTTTCCCGATCACACGGTGGATCATACTCTGGGTTCCACATGCATGTTTTAGCTGAAGGAAGAATCCCTTAAACCTGGAGAGTTGAGACCCATGGAATGGGTGCCATGCAATATGACTTCAAAGGGTCTGCATTTGCTCACCGAACCTCAACAATCCTATCACTGCTGCGTTTATGCTGCTGTACACACGCTTGATTCTCTTTCGGAGACATGTAAATCCATAGGTTTTAAGATTCTTACTAGTCAGCTATATTCTTAGGCGTTTAATATGGGGTGTTGAGTCCACTTCGTTGAGCAAGGAGTAGCTCTTGTCTATTACATATTTGGCTTATGGAACGGTATCTGTGCTAATTTCAATCTCTGGTTTTATGCAGCACCACAACTCACCTTTCCCCTTAAGCAAGCATAAGTTGGTTTTCTACATTTGAGACCCTGTTCTGTTTTGTAATTCAGTTCCTGGGTAGCCAAGTTTACATTCCGTGTATTAGTGATACCTTATGATATTTCTTTTTCTGTGTGACTTATTTCTCTTAGAATCATCGTACCTGAGTCCACTCATTATGCTGCTACAGGCCTGATGACATAGATTTCATTGCTGAGTGATATTGCATTGTACGTAAGTACCACAAATTCTTTATTCATTTTTCGCTTTCTGTGATATTGAACTTGTACCATAAACGAGGTTCTTGTAAACAGAGCCGTCCCAAACTTTGGGGTGGCTGTGTCTTTTTGATTTGAATTTCCCTAAGCTATAGGAGCATAAGTGGAAGTGCCCTAGGCTCTGTTGCTTTGTTTTTTAGATGTTTCAGGAAACACCATACACTTCTCCAGAGTGGCTGTTGGCAATTTACATCCCGCCCATCAGCATAACAAGGCTCCCAGTTCTCCATGGCCTGTCCTGCCTTTCTGGATTTTACACTTTTTTCAGATGGCCCTTTTGCCCGGGGGGCAGTGAGACTTCATTGTAGTGCAGATTTCCTTTGCAAGCTTGCTTGGTTGGCCAAAAAGGGCGTATGCGTTTTTTCCTGAATATATTCAGGAAAAAAACGCATACGCCCTTTTTCGCCAAGTGCATCATTGTGGACGTTCTGCCTCTTTTCCTATGCTTTTCATGCAATTCCAGTCTACCTCCTGAAATCGGTGTCCTGCAATTCTGCCCCGCTTTCAAGTGCTCTTGGCAGCCTTACTTCAATATATTTTTGGACGATAGCTGTCATTTATAACTCTGCAGGTTTGTGAATGACAGTGCCCCTGAGCTCCTTTCTTCAACTCTCTTTATTGTGAGCTGGCCGCAACAGCGCAGGATTGCTTCAGGCCCTAGTGTGGTTTTGGCATGGCAAGCTGAGCCTTTGGTTAATTCCTCTTCCTGGTGGGAAATGAGAGTTAAATTTGCCCGTCCAGACACCTCCAGCTAGTCTCTCATTGGTTCTCCCTATTCCTGTTCATTTCCCGCAGAAATTGCAAACTGGGCCAAACAGGAGGTTAAAGGCACTGACTCTCCAAGTGGGGAGAGTGTTAGTAAAGCGTCTGGAATGTTGCACCCGAGTACCAGGGGACTTAAACTGAGACATATTTGAACACGTTTCCCGATCACACGGTGGATCATACTCTGGGTTCCACATGCATGTTTTAGCTGAAGGAAGAATCCCTTAAACCTGGAGAGATGAGACCCATGGAATGGGTACCATGCAATATGACTTCAAAGTGTCTGCATTTGCTCACCGAACCTCACCAATCCTATCACTGCTGTGTTTATGCTGCTGTACACACGCTTGATTCTCTTTTGGAGACATGAAAATCCATAGGTTTTTAGATTCTTACTAGTCAGGTATATTCTTAGGCGTTTAATATGGGGTGTTGAGTCCACTTCGTTGAGGAAGGAGTAGCTCTTGTCTATTATATATTTGGCTTATGGAATGGTATCTGTGCTAATTTCAATCTCTGGTTTTATGCAGCACCCCAACTCACCTTTCCCCTTAAGCAAGCATAAGTTGGTTTTCTACATTTGAGACCCTGTTCTGTTTTGTAATTCTGTTCCTGGGTAGCCAAGTTTACATTCCATGTATTAGTGATACCTTATGATATTTCTTTTTCTGTGTGACTTATTTCTCTTAGAATCATCGTACCTGAGTCCACTCATTATGCTGCTATGGGCCTGATGACATAGATTTCATTGCTGAGTGATATTGCATTGTACGTAAGTACCACAAATTCTTTATTCATTTTTCGCTTTCTGTGATATTGAACTTGTACCATAAACGAGGTTCTTGTAAACAGAGCCGTCCCAAACTTTGGGGTGGCTGTGTCTTTTTGATTTTAATTTCCCTAAGCTATAGGAGCATAAGTGGAAGTGCCCTAGGCTCTGTTGCTTTGTTTTTTAGATGTTTCAGGAAACACCATACACTTCTCCAGAGTGGCTGTTGGCAATTTACATCCCGCCCATCAGCATAACAAGGCTCCCAGTTCTCCATGGCCTGTCCTGCCTTTCTGGATTTTACACTTTTTTCAGATGGCCCTTTTGCCCGGGGGGCAGTGAGACTTCATTGTAGTGCAGATTTCCTTTGCAAGCTTGCTTGGTTGGCCAAAAAGGGCGTATGCGTTTTTTCCTGAATATATTCAGGAAAAAACGCATACGCCCTTTTTGGCCAAGTGCATCATTGTGGACGTTCTGCCTCTTTTCCTATGCTTTTCATGCAATTCCAGTCTACCTCCTGAAATCGGTGTCCTGCAATTCTGCCCCGCTTTCAAGTGCTCTTGGCAGCCTTACTTCAATATATTTTTGGACGATAGCTGTCATTTATAACTCTGCAGGTTTGTGAATGACAGTGCCCCTGAGCTCCTTTCTTCAGCTCTCTTTATTGTGAGCTGGCCGCAACACTGCAGGATTGCTTCAGGCCCTAGTGTGGTTCCGGCACGGCAAGCTGAGCCTTTGGTTAATTCCTCTTCCTGGTGGGAAATGAGAGTTAAATTTGCCCGTCCAGACACCTCCAGCTAGTCTCTCATTGGTTCTCCCTATTCCTGTTCATTTCCCGCAGAAATTGCAAACTGGGCCAAACAGGAGGTTAAAGGCACTGACTCTCCAAGTGGGGAGAGTGTTAGTAAAGCGTCTCGAATGTTGCACCCGAGTACCAGGGGACGAAAACTGAGACACATTTGAACACGTTTCCCGATCACACGGTGGATCATACTCTGGGTTCCACATGCATGTTTTAGCTGAAGGAGGAATCCCTTAAACCTGCAGAGTTGTGACCCATGGAATGGGTACCATGCAATATGACTTCAAAGGGTCTGCATTTGCTCACCGAACCTCACCAATCCTATCACTGCTGCGTTTATGCTGCTGTACACATGCTTGATTCCCTTTCGGAGACATGTAAATCCATAGGTTTTAAGATTCTTACTAGTCAGGTATATTCTTAGGCGTTTAATATGGGGTGTTGAGTCCACTTCGTTGAGGAAGGAGTAGCTCTTGTCTATTACATATTTGGCTTATGGAACGGTATCTGTGCTAATTTCAATCTCTGGTTTTATGCAGCACCCCAACTCACCTTTCCCCTTAAGCAAGCATAAGTTGGTTTTCTACATTTGAGACCCTGTTCTGTTTTGTAATTCAGTTCCTGGGTAGCCAAGTTTACATTCCGTGTATTAGTGATACCTTATGATATTTCTTTTTCTGTGTGACTTATTTCTCTTAGAATCATCGTACCTGAGTCCACTCATTATGCTGCTATGGGCCTGATGACATAGATTTCATTGCTGAGTGATATTGCATTGTACGTAAGTACCACAAATTCTTTATTCATTTTTCGCTTTCTGTGATATTGAACTTGTACCATAAACGAGGTTCTTGTAAACAGAGCCGTCCCAAACTTTGGGGTGGCTGTGTCTTTTTGATTTTAATTTCCCTAAGCTATAGGAGCATAAGTGGAAGTGCCCTAGGCTCTGTTGCTTTGTTTTTTAGATGTTTCAGGAAACACCATACACTTCTCCAGAGTGGCTGTTGGCAATTTACATCCCGCCCATCAGCATAACAAGGCTCCCAGTTCTCCATGGCCTGTCCTGCCTTTCTGGATTTTACACTTTTTTCAGATGGCCCTTTTGCCCGGGGGGCAGTGAGACTTCATTGTAGTGCAGATTTCCTTTGCAAGCTTGCTTGGTTGGCCAAAAAGGGCGTATGCGTTTTTTCCTGAATATATTCAGGAAAAAACGCATACGCCCTTTTTGGCCAAGTGCATCATTGTGGACGTTCTGCCTCTTTTCCTATGCTTTTCATGCAATTCCAGTCTACCTCCTGAAATCGGTGTCCTGCAATTCTGCCCCGCTTTCAAGTGCTCTTGGCAGCCTTACTTCAATATATTTTTGGACGATAGCTGTCATTTATAACTCTGCAGGTTTGTGAATGACAGTTCCCCTGAGCTCCTTTGTTCAACTCGCTTTCTTGTGAGCTGGCCGCAACACCGCAAGATTGCTTCAGGCCCTAGTGTGGTTCCGGCACGGCAAGCTGAGCCTTTGGTTAATTCCTCTTCCTGGTGGGAAATGAGAGTTAAATTTGCCCGTCCAGACACCTCCAGCTAGTCTCTCATTGGTTCTCCCTATTCCTGTTCATTTCCCGCAGAAATTGCAAACTGGGCCAAACAGGAGGTTAAAGGCACTGACTCTCCAAGTGGGGAGAGTGTTAGTAAAGCGTCTGGAATGTTGCACCCGAGTACCAGGGGACTTAAACTGAGACATATTTGAACACGTTTCCCGATCACACGGTGGATCATACTCTGGGTTCCACATGCATGTTTTAGCTGAAGGAAGAATCCCTTAAACCTGGAGAGATGAGACCCATGGAATGGGTACCATGTAATATGACTTCAAAGTGTCTGCATTTGCTCACCGAACCTCATCAATCCTATCACTGCTGCGTTTATGCTACTGTACACACGCTTGATTCTCTTTTGGAGACATGAAAATCCATAGGTTTTTAGATTCTTACTAGTCAGGTATATTCTTAGGCGTTTAATATGGGGTGTTGAGTCCACTTCGTTGAGGAAGGAGTAGCTCTTGTCTAGTATATATTTGGCTTATGGAACGGGATCTGTGCTAATTTCAATCTCTGGTTTTATGCAGCACCCCAACTCACCTTTCCCCTTAAGCAAGCATAAGTTGGTTTTCTACATTTGAGACCCTGTTCTGTTTTGTAATTCTGTTCCTGGGTAGCCAAGTTTACATTCCGTGTATTAGTGATACCTTATGATATTTCTTTTTCTGTGTGACTTATTTCTCTTAGAATCATCGTACCTGAGTCCACTCATTATGCTGCTATGGGCCTGATGACATAGATATCATTGCTGAGTGATATTGCATTGTACGTAAGTACCACAAATTCTTTATTCATTTTTCGCTTTCTGTGATATTGAACTTGTACCATAAACGAGGTTCTTGTAAACAGAGCCGTCCCAAACTTTGGGGTGGCTGTGTCTTTTTGATTTTAATTTCCCTAAGCTATAGGAGCATAAGTGGAAGTGCCCTAGGCTCTGTTGCTTTGTTTTTTAGATGTTTCAGGAAACACCATACACTTCTCCAGAGTGGCTGTTGGCAATTTACATCCCGCCCATCAGCATAACAAGGCTCCCAGTTCTCCATGGCCTGTCCTGCCTTTCTGGATTTTACACTTTTTTCAGATGGCCCTTTTGCCCGGGGGGCAGTGAGACTTCATTGTAGTGCAGATTTCCTTTGCAAGCTTGCTTGGTTGGCCAAAAAGGGCGTATGCGTTTTTTCCTGAATATATTCAGGAAAAAGCGCATACGCCCTTTTTGGCCAAGTGCATCATTGTGGACGTTCTGCCTCTTTTCCTATGCTTTTCATGCAATTCCAGTCTACCTCCTGAAATCGGTGTCCTGCAATTCTGCCCCGCTTTCAAGTGCTCTTGGCAGCCTTACTTCAATATATTTTTGGACGATAGCTGTCATTTATAACTCTGCAGGTTTGTGAATGACAGTGCCCCTGAGCTCCTTTCTTCAGCTCTCTTTATTGTGAGCTGGCCGCAACACTGCAGGATTGCTTCAGGCCCTAGTGTGGTTCTGGCACGGCAAGCTGAGCCTTTGGTTAATTCCTCTTCCTGGTGGGAAATGAGAGTTAAATTTGCCCGTCCAGACACCTCCAGCTAGTCTCTCATTGGTTCTCCCTATTCCTGTTCATTTCCCGCAGAAATTGCAAACTGGGCCAAACAGGAGGTTAAAGGCACTGACTCTCCAAGTGGGGAGAGAGTTAGTAAAGCATCTGGAATGTTGCACCCGAGTACCAGGGGACGAAAACTGAGACACATTTGAACACGTTTCCCGATCACACGGTGGATCATACTCTGGGTTCCACATGCATGTTTTAGCTGAAGGAGGAATCCCTTAAACCTGCAGAGTTGTGACCCATGGAATGGGTACCATGCAATATGACTTCAAAGGGTCTGCATTTGCTCACCGAACCTCACCAATCCTATCACTGCTGCGTTTATGCTGCTGTACACATGATTGATTCCCTTTCGGAGACATGTAAATCCATAGGTTTTAAGATTCTTACTAGTCAGGTATATTCTTAGGCATTTAATATGGGGTGTTGAGTCCACTTCGTTGAGGAAGGAGTAGCTCTTGTCTATTACATATTTGGCTTATGGAACGGTATCTGTGCTAATTTCAATCTCTGGTTTTATGCAGCACCCCAACTCACCTTTCCCCTTAAGCAAGCATAAGTTGGTTTTCTACATTTGAGACCCTGTTCTGTTTTGTAATTCAGTTCCTGGGTAGCCAAGTTTACATTCCGTGTATTAGTGATACCTTATGATATTTCTTTTTCTGTGTGACTTATTTCTCTTAGAATCATCGTACCTGAGTCCACTCATTATGCTGCTATGGGCCTGATGACATAGATTTCATTGCTGAGTGATATTGCATTGTACGTAAGTACCACAAATTCTTTATTCATTTTTCGCTTTCTGTGATATTGAACTTGTACCATAAACGAGGTTCTTGTAAACAGAGCCGTCCCAAACTTTGGGGTGGCTGTGTCTTTTTGATTTGAATTTCCCTATGCTATAGGAGCATAAGTGGAAGTGCCCTAGGCTCTGTTGCTTTGTTTTTTAGATGTTTCAGGAAACACCATACACTTCTCCAGAGTGGCTGTTGGCAATTTACATCCCGCCCATCAGCATAACAAGGCTCCCAGTTCTCCATGGCCTGTCCTGCCTTTCTGGATTTTACACTTTTTTCAGATGGCCCTTTTGCCCGGGGGGCAGTGAGACTTCATTGTAGTGCAGATTTCCTTTGCAAGCTTGCTTGGTTGGCCAAAAAGGGCGTATGCGTTTTTTCCTGAATATATTCAGGAAAACACGCATACGCCCTTTTTGGCCAAGTGCATCATTGTGGACGTTCTGCCTCTTTTCCTATGCTTTTCATGCAATTCCAGTCTACCTCCTGAAATCGGTGTCCTGCAATTCTGCCCCGCTTTCAAGTGCTCTTGGCAGCCTTACTTCAATATATTTTTGGACGATAGCTGTCATTTATAACTCTGCAGGTTTGTGAATGACAGTTCCCCTGAGCTCCTTTGTTCAACTCGCTTTCTTGTGAGCTGGCCGCAACACCGCAAGATTGCTTCAGGCCCTAGTGTGGTTCCGGCATGGCAAGCTGAGCCTTTGGTTAATTCCTCTTCCTGGTGGGAAATGAGAGTTAAATTTGCCCATCCAGACACCTCCAGCTAGTCTCTCATTGGTTCTCCCTATTCCTGTTCATTTCCCGCAGAAATTGCAAACTGGGCCAAACAGGAGGTTAAAGGCACTGACTCTCCAAGTGGGGAGAGTGTTAGTAAAGCGTCTGGAATGTTGCACCCGAGTACCAGGGGACTTAAACTGAGACATATTTGAACACGTTTCCCGATCACACGGTGGATCATACTCTGGGTTCCACATGCATGTTTTAGCTGAAGGAAGAATCCCTTAAACCTGGAGAGATGAGACCCATGGAATGGGTACCATGCAATATGACTTCAAAGTGTCTGCATTTGCTCACCGAACCTCATCAATCCTATCACTGCTGCGTTTATGCTGCTGTACACACGCTTGATTCTCTTTTGGAGACATGAAAATCCATAGGTTTTTAGATTCTTACTAGTCAGGTATATTCTTAGGCGTTTAATATGGGGTGTTGAGTCCACTTCGTTGAGGAAGGAGTAGCTCTTGTCTAGTATATATTTGGCTTATGGAACGGTATCTGTGCTAATTTCAATCTCTGGTTTTATGCAGCACCCCAACTCACCTTTCCCCTTAAGCAAGCATAAGTTGGTTTTCTACATTTGAGACCCTGTTCTGTTTTGTAATTCTGTTCCTGGGTAGCCAAGTTTACATTCCGTGTATTAGTGATACCTTATGATATTTCTTTTTCTGTGTGACTTATTTCTCTTAGAATCATCGTACCTGAGTCCACTCATTATGCTGCTATGGGCCTGATGACATAGATTTCATTGCTGAGTGATATTGCATTGTACATAAGTACCACAAATTCTTTATTCATTTTTCGCTTTCTGTGATATTGAACTTGTACCATAAACGAGGTTCTTGTAAACAGAGCCGTCCCAAACTTTGGGGTGGCTGTGTCTTTTTGATTTTAATTTCCCTAAGCTATAGGAGCATAAGTGGAAGTGCCCTAGGCTCTGTTGCTTTGTTTTTTAGATGTTTCAGGAAACACCATACACTTCTCCAGAGTGGCTGTTGGCAATTTACATCCCGCCCATCAGCATAACAAGGCTCCCAGTTCTCCATGGCCTGTCCTGCCTTTCTGGATTTTACACTTTTTTCAGATGGCCCTTTTGCCCGGGGGGCAGTGAGACTTCATTGTAGTGCAGATTTCCTTTGCAAGCTTGCTTGGTTGGCCAAAAAGGGCGTATGCGTTTTTTCCTGAATATATTCAGGAAAAAACGCATACGCCCTTTTTGGCCAAGTGCATCATTGTGGACGTTCTGCCTCTTTTCCTATGCTTTTCATGCAATTCCAGTCTACCTCCTGAAATCGGTGTCCTGCAATTCTGCCCCGCTTTCAAGTGCTCTTGGCAGCCTTACTTCAATATATTTTTGGACGATAGCTGTCATTTATAACTCTGCAGGTTTGTGAATGACAGTGCCCCTGAGCTCCTTTCTTCAGCTCTCTTTATTGTGAGCTGGCCGCAACACTGCAGGATTGCTTCAGGCCCTAGTGTGGTTCCGGCACGGCAAGCTGAGCCTTTGGTTAATTCCTCTTCCTGGTGGGAAATGAGAGTTAAATTTGCCCGTCCAGACACCTCCAGCTAGTCTCTCATTGGTTCTCCCTATTCCTGTTCATTTCCCGCAGAAATTGCAAACTGGGCCAAACAGGAGGTTAAAGGCACTGACTCTCCAAGTGGGGAGAGTGTTAGTAAAGCGTCTGGAATGTTGCACCCGAGTACCAGGGGACGAAAACTGAGACACATTTGAACACGTTTCCCGATCACATGGTGGATCATACTCTGGGTTCCACATGCATGTTTTAGCTGAAGGAGGAATCCCTTAAACCTGCAGAGTTGTGACCCATGGAATGAGTACCATGCAATATGACTTCAAAGGGTCTGCATTTGCTCACCGAACCTCACCAATCCTATCACTGCTGCGTTTATGCTGCTGTACACATGCTTGATTCCCTTTCGGAGACATGTAAATCCATAGGTTTTAAGATTCTTACTAGTCAGGTATATTCTTAGGCGTTTAATATGGGGTGTTGAGTCCACTTCGTTGAGGAAGGAGTAGCTCTTGTCTATTACATATTTGGCTTATGGAACGGTATCTGTGCTAATTTCAATCTCTGGTTTTATGCAGCACCCCAACTCACCTTTCCCCTTAAGCAAGCATAAGTTGGTTTTCTACATTTGAGACCCTGTTCTGTTTTGTAATTCAGTTCCTGGGTAGCCAAGTTTACATTCCGTGTATTAGTGATACCTTATGATATTTCTTTTTCTGTGTGACTTATTTCTCTTAGAATCATCGTACCTGAGTCCACTCATTATGCTGCTATGGGCCTGATGACATAGATTTCATTGCTGAGTGATATTGCATTGTACGTAAGTACACAAATTCTTTATTCATTTTTCGCTTTCTGTGATATTGAACTTGTACCATAAACGAGGTTCTTGTAAACAGAGCCGTCCCAAACTTTGGGGTGGCTGTGTCTTTTTGATTTGAATTTCCCTAAGCTATAGGAGCATAAGTGGAAGTGCCCTAGGCTCTGTTGCTTTGTTTTTTAGATGTTTCAGGAAACACCATACACTTCTCCAGAGTGGCTGTTGGCAATTTACATCCCGCCCATCAGCATAACAAGGCTCCCAGTTCTCCATGGCCTGTCCTGCCTTTCTGGATTTTACACTTTTTTCAGATGGCCCTTTTGCCCGGGGGGCAGTGAGACTTCATTGTAGTGCAGATTTCCTTTGCAAGCTTGCTTGGTTGGCCAAAAAGGGCGTATGCGTTTTTTCCTGAATATATTCAGGAAAAAACGCATACGCCCTTTTTGGCCAAGTGCATCATTGTGGACGTTCTGCCTCTTTTCCTATGCTTTTCATGCAATTCCAGTCTACCTCCTGAAATCGGTGTCCTGCAATTCTGCCCCGCTTTCAAGTGCTCTTGGCAGCCTTACTTCAATATATTTTTGGACGATAGCTGTCATTTATAACTCTGCAGGTTTGTGAATGACAGTTCCCCTGAGCTCCTTTGTTCAACTCGCTTTCTTGTGAGCTGGCCGCAACACCGCAAGATTGCTTCAGGCCCTAGTGTGGTTCCGGCACGGCAAGCTGAGCCTTTGGTTAATTCCTCTTCCTGGTGGGAAATGAGAGTTAAATTTGCCCGTCCAGACACCTCCAGCTAGTCTCTCATTGGTTCTCCCTATTCCTGTTCATTTCCCGCAGAAATTGCAAACTGGGCCAAACAGGAGGTTAAAGGCACTGACTCTCCAAGTGGGGAGAGTGTTAGTAAAGCGTCTGGAATGTTGCACCCGAGTACCAGGGGACTTAAACTGAGACATATTTGAACACGTTTCCCGATCACACGGTGGATCATACTCTGGGTTCCACATGCATGTTTTAGCTGAAGGAAGAATCCCTTAAACCTGGAGAGATGAGACCCATGGAATGGGTACCATGTAATATGACTTCAAAGTGTCTGCATTTGCTCACCGAACCTCATCAATCCTATCACTGCTGCGTTTATGCTGCTGTACACACGCTTGATTCTCTTTTGGAGACATGAAAATCCATAGGTTTTTAGATTCTTACTAGTCAGGTATATTCTTAGGCGTTTAATATGGGGTGTTGAGTCCACTTCGTTGAGGAAGGAGTAGCTCTTGTCTAGTATATATTTGGCTTATGGAACGGGATCTGTGCTAATTTCAATCTCTGGTTTTATGCAGCACCCCAACTCACCTTTCCCCTTAAGCAAGCATAAGTTGGTTTTCTACATTTGAGACCCTGTTCTGTTTTGTAATTCTGTTCCTGGGTAGCCAAGTTTACATTCCGTGTATTAGTGATACCTTATGATATTTCTTTTTCTGTGTGACTTATTTCTCTTAGAATCATCGTACCTGAGTCCACTCATTATGCTGCTATGGGCCTGATGACATAGATAT
Source organism: Lagenorhynchus albirostris (assembly GCF_949774975.1). Lineage (NCBI taxonomy): Eukaryota > Metazoa > Chordata > Mammalia > Artiodactyla > Delphinidae > Lagenorhynchus > Lagenorhynchus albirostris. The sequence goes on along the minus strand of NC_083095.1, from coordinate 105,110,157 downwards.
CATTGCTGAGTGATATTGCATTGTACGTAAGTACCACAAATTCTTTATTCATTTTTCGCTTTCTGTGATATTGAACTTGTACCATAAACGAGGTTCTTGTAAACAGAGCCGTCCCAAACTTTGGGGTGGCTGTGTCTTTTTGATTTTAATTTCCCTAAGCTATAGGAGCATAAGTGGAAGTGCCCTAGGCTCTGTTGCTTTGTTTTTTAGATGTTTCAGGAAACACCATACACTTCTCCAGAGTGGCTGTTGGCAATTTACATCCCGCCCATCAGCATAACAAGGCTCCCAGTTCTCCATGGCCTGTCCTGCCTTTCTGGATTTTACACTTTTTTCAGATGGCCCTTTTGCCCGGGGGGCAGTGAGACTTCATTGTAGTGCAGATTTCCTTTGCAAGCTTGCTTGGTTGGCCAAAAAGGGCGTATGCGTTTTTTCCTGAATATATTCAGGAAAAAGCGCATACGCCCTTTTTGGCCAAGTGCATCATTGTGGACGTTCTGCCTCTTTTCCTATGCTTTTCATGCAATTCCAGTCTACCTCCTGAAATCGGTGTCCTGCAATTCTGCCCCGCTTTCAAGTGCTCTTGGCAGCCTTACTTCAATATATTTTTGGACGATAGCTGTCATTTATAACTCTGCAGGTTTGTGAATGACAGTGCCCCTGAGCTCCTTTCTTCAGCTCTCTTTATTGTGAGCTGGCCGCAACACTGCAGGATTGCTTCAGGCCCTAGTGTGGTTCTGGCACGGCAAGCTGAGCCTTTGGTTAATTCCTCTTCCTGGTGGGAAATGAGAGTTAAATTTGCCCGTCCAGACACCTCCAGCTAGTCTCTCATTGGTTCTCCCTATTCCTGTTCATTTCCCGCAGAAATTGCAAACTGGGCCAAACAGGAGGTTAAAGGCACTGACTCTCCAAGTGGGGAGAGAGTTAGTAAAGCATCTGGAATGTTGCACCCGAGTACCAGGGGACGAAAACTGAGACACATTTGAACACGTTTCCCGATCACACGGTGGATCATACTCTGGGTTCCACATGCATGTTTTAGCTGAAGGAGGAATCCCTTAAACCTGCAGAGTTGTGACCCATGGAATGGGTACCATGCAATATGACTTCAAAGGGTCTGCATTTGCTCACCGAACCTCACCAATCCTATCACTGCTGCGTTTATGCTGCTGTACACATGATTGATTCCCTTTCGGAGACATGTAAATCCATAGGTTTTAAGATTCTTACTAGTCAGGTATATTCTTAGGCATTTAATATGGGGTGTTGAGTCCACTTCGTTGAGGAAGGAGTAGCTCTTGTCTATTACATATTTGGCTTATGGAACGGTATCTGTGCTAATTTCAATCTCTGGTTTTATGCAGCACCCCAACTCACCTTTCCCCTTAAGCAAGCATAAGTTGGTTTTCTACATTTGAGACCCTGTTCTGTTTTGTAATTCAGTTCCTGGGTAGCCAAGTTTACATTCCGTGTATTAGTGATACCTTATGATATTTCTTTTTCTGTGTGACTTATTTCTCTTAGAATCATCGTACCTGAGTCCACTCATTATGCTGCTATGGGCCTGATGACATAGATTTCATTGCTGAGTGATATTGCATTGTACGTAAGTACCACAAATTCTTTATTCATTTTTCGCTTTCTGTGATATTGAACTTGTACCATAAACGAGGTTCTTGTAAACAGAGCCGTCCCAAACTTTGGGGTGGCTGTGTCTTTTTGATTTGAATTTCCCTATGCTATAGGAGCATAAGTGGAAGTGCCCTAGGCTCTGTTGCTTTGTTTTTTAGATGTTTCAGGAAACACCATACACTTCTCCAGAGTGGCTGTTGGCAATTTACATCCCGCCCATCAGCATAACAAGGCTCCCAGTTCTCCATGGCCTGTCCTGCCTTTCTGGATTTTACACTTTTTTCAGATGGCCCTTTTGCCCGGGGGGCAGTGAGACTTCATTGTAGTGCAGATTTCCTTTGCAAGCTTGCTTGGTTGGCCAAAAAGGGCGTATGCGTTTTTTCCTGAATATATTCAGGAAAACACGCATACGCCCTTTTTGGCCAAGTGCATCATTGTGGACGTTCTGCCTCTTTTCCTATGCTTTTCATGCAATTCCAGTCTACCTCCTGAAATCGGTGTCCTGCAATTCTGCCCCGCTTTCAAGTGCTCTTGGCAGCCTTACTTCAATATATTTTTGGACGATAGCTGTCATTTATAACTCTGCAGGTTTGTGAATGACAGTTCCCCTGAGCTCCTTTGTTCAACTCGCTTTCTTGTGAGCTGGCCGCAACACCGCAAGATTGCTTCAGGCCCTAGTGTGGTTCCGGCATGGCAAGCTGAGCCTTTGGTTAATTCCTCTTCCTGGTGGGAAATGAGAGTTAAATTTGCCCATCCAGACACCTCCAGCTAGTCTCTCATTGGTTCTCCCTATTCCTGTTCATTTCCCGCAGAAATTGCAAACTGGGCCAAACAGGAGGTTAAAGGCACTGACTCTCCAAGTGGGGAGAGTGTTAGTAAAGCGTCTGGAATGTTGCACCCGAGTACCAGGGGACTTAAACTGAGACATATTTGAACACGTTTCCCGATCACACGGTGGATCATACTCTGGGTTCCACATGCATGTTTTAGCTGAAGGAAGAATCCCTTAAACCTGGAGAGATGAGACCCATGGAATGGGTACCATGCAATATGACTTCAAAGTGTCTGCATTTGCTCACCGAACCTCATCAATCCTATCACTGCTGCGTTTATGCTGCTGTACACACGCTTGATTCTCTTTTGGAGACATGAAAATCCATAGGTTTTTAGATTCTTACTAGTCAGGTATATTCTTAGGCGTTTAATATGGGGTGTTGAGTCCACTTCGTTGAGGAAGGAGTAGCTCTTGTCTAGTATATATTTGGCTTATGGAACGGTATCTGTGCTAATTTCAATCTCTGGTTTTATGCAGCACCCCAACTCACCTTTCCCCTTAAGCAAGCATAAGTTGGTTTTCTACATTTGAGACCCTGTTCTGTTTTGTAATTCTGTTCCTGGGTAGCCAAGTTTACATTCCGTGTATTAGTGATACCTTATGATATTTCTTTTTCTGTGTGACTTATTTCTCTTAGAATCATCGTACCTGAGTCCACTCATTATGCTGCTATGGGCCTGATGACATAGATTTCATTGCTGAGTGATATTGCATTGTACATAAGTACCACAAATTCTTTATTCATTTTTCGCTTTCTGTGATATTGAACTTGTACCATAAACGAGGTTCTTGTAAACAGAGCCGTCCCAAACTTTGGGGTGGCTGTGTCTTTTTGATTTTAATTTCCCTAAGCTATAGGAGCATAAGTGGAAGTGCCCTAGGCTCTGTTGCTTTGTTTTTTAGATGTTTCAGGAAACACCATACACTTCTCCAGAGTGGCTGTTGGCAATTTACATCCCGCCCATCAGCATAACAAGGCTCCCAGTTCTCCATGGCCTGTCCTGCCTTTCTGGATTTTACACTTTTTTCAGATGGCCCTTTTGCCCGGGGGGCAGTGAGACTTCATTGTAGTGCAGATTTCCTTTGCAAGCTTGCTTGGTTGGCCAAAAAGGGCGTATGCGTTTTTTCCTGAATATATTCAGGAAAAAACGCATACGCCCTTTTTGGCCAAGTGCATCATTGTGGACGTTCTGCCTCTTTTCCTATGCTTTTCATGCAATTCCAGTCTACCTCCTGAAATCGGTGTCCTGCAATTCTGCCCCGCTTTCAAGTGCTCTTGGCAGCCTTACTTCAATATATTTTTGGACGATAGCTGTCATTTATAACTCTGCAGGTTTGTGAATGACAGTGCCCCTGAGCTCCTTTCTTCAGCTCTCTTTATTGTGAGCTGGCCGCAACACTGCAGGATTGCTTCAGGCCCTAGTGTGGTTCCGGCACGGCAAGCTGAGCCTTTGGTTAATTCCTCTTCCTGGTGGGAAATGAGAGTTAAATTTGCCCGTCCAGACACCTCCAGCTAGTCTCTCATTGGTTCTCCCTATTCCTGTTCATTTCCCGCAGAAATTGCAAACTGGGCCAAACAGGAGGTTAAAGGCACTGACTCTCCAAGTGGGGAGAGTGTTAGTAAAGCGTCTGGAATGTTGCACCCGAGTACCAGGGGACGAAAACTGAGACACATTTGAACACGTTTCCCGATCACATGGTGGATCATACTCTGGGTTCCACATGCATGTTTTAGCTGAAGGAGGAATCCCTTAAACCTGCAGAGTTGTGACCCATGGAATGAGTACCATGCAATATGACTTCAAAGGGTCTGCATTTGCTCACCGAACCTCACCAATCCTATCACTGCTGCGTTTATGCTGCTGTACACATGCTTGATTCCCTTTCGGAGACATGTAAATCCATAGGTTTTAAGATTCTTACTAGTCAGGTATATTCTTAGGCGTTTAATATGGGGTGTTGAGTCCACTTCGTTGAGGAAGGAGTAGCTCTTGTCTATTACATATTTGGCTTATGGAACGGTATCTGTGCTAATTTCAATCTCTGGTTTTATGCAGCACCCCAACTCACCTTTCCCCTTAAGCAAGCATAAGTTGGTTTTCTACATTTGAGACCCTGTTCTGTTTTGTAATTCAGTTCCTGGGTAGCCAAGTTTACATTCCGTGTATTAGTGATACCTTATGATATTTCTTTTTCTGTGTGACTTATTTCTCTTAGAATCATCGTACCTGAGTCCACTCATTATGCTGCTATGGGCCTGATGACATAGATTTCATTGCTGAGTGATATTGCATTGTACGTAAGTACACAAATTCTTTATTCATTTTTCGCTTTCTGTGATATTGAACTTGTACCATAAACGAGGTTCTTGTAAACAGAGCCGTCCCAAACTTTGGGGTGGCTGTGTCTTTTTGATTTGAATTTCCCTAAGCTATAGGAGCATAAGTGGAAGTGCCCTAGGCTCTGTTGCTTTGTTTTTTAGATGTTTCAGGAAACACCATACACTTCTCCAGAGTGGCTGTTGGCAATTTACATCCCGCCCATCAGCATAACAAGGCTCCCAGTTCTCCATGGCCTGTCCTGCCTTTCTGGATTTTACACTTTTTTCAGATGGCCCTTTTGCCCGGGGGGCAGTGAGACTTCATTGTAGTGCAGATTTCCTTTGCAAGCTTGCTTGGTTGGCCAAAAAGGGCGTATGCGTTTTTTCCTGAATATATTCAGGAAAACACGCATACGCCCTTTTTGGCCAAGTGCATCATTGTGGACGTTCTGCCTCTTTTCCTATGCTTTTCATGCAATTCCAGTCTACCTCCTGAAATCGGTGTCCTGCAATTCTGCCCCGCTTTCAAGTGCTCTTGGCAGCCTTACTTCAATATATTTTTGGACGATAGCTGTCATTTATAACTCTGCAGGTTTGTGAATGACAGTTCCCCTGAGCTCCTTTGTTCAACTAGCTTTCTTGTGAGCTGGCCGCAACCCCGCAAGATTGCTTCAGGCCCTAGTGTGGTTCCGGCATGGCAAGCTGAGCCTTTGGTTAATTCCTCTTCCTGGTGGGAAATGAGAGTTAAATTTGCCCATCCAGACACCTCCAGCTAGTCTCTCATTGGTTCTCCCTATTCCTGTTCATTTCCCGCAGAAATTGCAAACTGGGCCAAACAGGAGGTTAAAGGCACTGACTCTCCAAGTGGGGAGAGTGTTAGTAAAGCGTCTGGAATGTTGCACCCGAGTACCAGGGGACTTAAACTGAGACATATTTGAACACGTTTCCCGATCACACGGTGGATCATACTCTGGGTTCCACATGCATGTTTTAGCTGAAGGAAGAATCCCTTAAACCTGGAGAGATGAGACCCATGGAATGGGTACCATGCAATATGACTTCAAAGTGTCTGCATTTGCTCACCGAACCTCATCAATCCTATCACTGCTGCATTTATGCTGCTGTACACACGCTTGATTCTCTTTTGGAGACATGAAAATCCATAGGTTTTTAGATTCTTACTAGTCAGGTATATTCTTAGGCGTTTAATATGGGGTGTTGAGTCCACTTCGTTGAGGAAGGAGTAGCTCTTGTCTATTATATATTTGGCTTATGGAATGGTATCTGTGCTAATTTCAATCTCTGGTTTTATGCAGCACCCCAACTCACCTTTCCCCTTAAGCAAGCATAAGTTGGTTTTCTACATTTGAGACCCTGTTCTGTTTTGTAATTCTGTTCCTGGGTAGCCAAGTTTACATTCCGTGTATTAGTGATACCTTATGATATTTCTTTTTCTGTGTGACTTATTTCTCTTAGAATCATCGTACCTGAGTCCACTCATTATGCTGCTATGGGCCTGATGACATAGATTTCATTGCTGAGTGATATTGCATTGTACGTAAGTACCACAAATTCTTTATTCATTTTTCGCTTTCTGTGATATTGAACTTGTACCATAAACGAGGTTCTTGTAAACAGAGCCGTCCCAAACTTTGGGGTGGCTGTGTCTTTTTGATTTTAATTTCCCTAAGCTATAGGAGCATAAGTGGAAGTGCCCTAGGCTCTGTTGCTTTGTTTTTTAGATGTTTCAGGAAACACCATACACTTCTCCAGAGTGGCTGTTGGCAATTTACATCCCGCCCATCAGCATAACAAGGCTCCCAGTTCTCCATGGCCTGTCCTGCCTTTCTGGATTTTACACTTTTTTCAGATGGCCCTTTTGCCCGGGGGGCAGTGAGACTTCATTGTAGTGCAGATTTCCTTTGCAAGCTTGCTTGGTTGGCCAAAAAGGGCGTATGCGTTTTTTCCTGAATATATTCAGGAAAAAACGCATACGCCCTTTTTGGCCAAGTGCATCATTGTGGACGTTCTGCCTCTTTTCCTATGCTTTTCATGCAATTCCAGTCTACCTCCTGAAATCGGTGTCCTGCAATTCTGCCCCGCTTTCAAGTGCTCTTGGCAGCCTTACTTCAATATATTTTTGGACGATAGCTGTCATTTATAACTCTGCAGGTTTGTGAATGACAGTGCCCCTGAGCTCCTTTCTTCAGCTCTCTTTATTGTGAGCTGGCCGCAACACTGCAGGATTGCTTCAGGCCCTAGTGTGGTTCCGGCACGGCAAGCTGAGCCTTTGGTTAATTCCTCTTCCTGGTGGGAAATGAGAGTTAAATTTGCCCGTCCAGACACCTCCAGCTAGTCTCTCATTGGTTCTCCCTATTCCTGTTCATTTCCCGCAGAAATTGCAAACTGGGCCAAACAGGAGGTTAAAGGCACTGACTCTCCAAGTGGGGAGAGTGTTAGTAAAGCGTCTCGAATGTTGCACCCGAGTACCAGGGGACGAAAACTGAGACACATTTGAACACGTTTCCCGATCACACGGTGGATCATACTCTGGGTTCCACATGCATGTTTTAGCTGAAGGAGGAATCCCTTAAACCTGCAGAGTTGTGACCCATGGAATGGGTACCATGCAATATGACTTCAAAGGGTCTGCATTTGCTCACCGAACCTCACCAATCCTATCACTGCTGCGTTTATGCTGCTGTACACATGCTTGATTCCCTTTCGGAGACATGTAAATCCATAGGTTTTAAGATTCTTACTAGTCAGGTATACTCTTAGGCGTTTAATATGGGGTGTTGAGTCCACTTTGTTGAGGAAGGAGTAGCTCTTGTCTATTACATATTTGGCTTATGGAACGGTATCTGTACTAATTTCAATCTCTGGTTTTATGCAGCACCCTAACTCACCTTTCCCCTTAAGCAAGCATAAGTTGGTTTTCTACATTTGAGACCCTGTTCTGTTTTGTAATTCAGTTCCTGGGTAGCCAAGTTTACATTCCGTGTATTAGTGATACCTTATGATATTTCTTTTTCTGTGTGACTTATTTCTCTTAGAATCATCGTACCTGAGTCCACTCATTATGCTGCTATGGGCCTGATGACATAGATTTCATTGCTGAGTGATATTGCATTGTACGTAAGTACCACAAATTCTTTATTCATTTTTCGCTTTCTGTGATATTGAACTTGTACCATAAACGAGGTTCTTGTAAACAGAGCCGTCCCAAACTTTGGGGTGGCTGTGTCTTTTTGATTTTAATTTCCCTAAGCTATAGGACCATACGTGGATGTGCCCTAGGCTCTGTTGCTTTGTTTTTTAGATGTTTCAGGAAACACCATACACTTCTCCAGAGTGGCTGTTCGCAATTTACATCCCGCCCATCAGCATAACAAGGCTCCCAGTTCTCCATGGCCTGTCCTGCCTTTCTGGATTTTACACTTTTTTCAGATGGCCCTTTTGCCCGTGGGGCAGTGAGACTTCATTGTAGTGCAGATTTCCTTTGCAAGCTTGCTTGGTTGGCCAAAAGGGCGTATGCGTTTTTTCATGAATATATTCAGGAAAAAACGCATACGCCCTTTTTGGCCAAGTGCATCATTGTTGACGTTCTGCCTCTTTTCCTATGCTTTTCATGCAATTACAGTCTACCTCCTGAAATCGGTGTCCTGCAATTCTGCCCCGCTTTCAAGTGCTCTTGGCAGCCTTACTTCAATATATTTTTGGACGATAGCTGTCATTTATAACTCTGCAGGTTTGTGAATGACAGTTCCCCTGAGCTCCTTTGTTCAACTCGCTTTCTTGTGAGCTGGCCGCAACACCGCATGATTGCTTCAGGACCTAGTGTGGTTCCGGCACGGCAAGCTGAGCCTTTGGTTAATTCCTCTTCCTGGTGGGAAATGAGAGTTAAATTTGCACGTCCAGACACCTCCAGCTAGTCTCTCATTGGTTCTCCCTATTCCTGTTCATTTCCCGCAGAAATTGCAAACTGGGCCAAACAGGAGGTTAAAGGCACTGACTCTCCAAGTGGGGAGAGTGTTAGTAAAGCGTCTGGAATGTTGCACCCGAGTACCAGGGGACTTAAACTGAGACATATTTGAACACGTTTCCCGATCACACGGTGGATCATACTCTGGGTTCCACATGCATGTTTTAGCTGAAGGAAGAATCCCTTAAACCTGGAGAGATGAGACCCATGGAATGGGTACCATGCAATATGACTTCAAAGTGTCTGCATTTGCTCACCGAACCTCACCAATCCTATCACTGCTGCGTTTATGCTGCTGTACACACGCTTGATTCTCTTTTGGAGACATGAAAATCCATAGGTTTTTAGATTCTTACTAGTCAGGTATATTCTTAGGCGTTTAATATGGGGTGTTGAGTCCACTTCGTTGAGGAAGGAGTAGCTCTTGTCTATTATATATTTGGCTTATGGAATGGTATCTGTGCTAACTTCAATCTCTGGTTTTATGCAGCACCCCAACTCACCTTTCCCCTTAAGCAAGCATAAGTTGGTTTTCTACATTTGAGACCCTGTTCTGTTTTGTAATTCTGTTCCTGGGTAGCCAAGTTTACATTCCATGTATTAGTGATACCTTATGATATTTCTTTTTCTGTGTGACTTATTTCTCTTAGAATCATCGTACCTGAGTCCACTCATTATGCTGCTACGGGCCTGATGACATAGATTTCATTGCTGAGTGATATTGCATTGTACGTAAGTACCACAAATTCTTTATTCATTTTTCGCTTTCTGTGATATTGAACTTGTACCATAAACGAGGTTCTTGTAAACAGAGCCGTCCCAAACTTTGGGGTGGCTGTGTCTTTTTGATTTGAATTTCCCTAAGCTATAGGAGCATAAGTGGAAGTGCCCTAGGCTCTGTTGCTTTGTTTTTTAGATGTTTCAGGAAACACCATACACTTCTCCAGAGTGGCTGTTGGCAATTTACATCCCGCCCATCAGCATAACAAGGCTCCCAGTTCTCCATGGCCTGTCCTGCCTTTCTGGATTTTACACTTTTTTCAGATGGCCCTTTTGCCCGGGGGGCAGTGAGACTTCATTGTAGTGCAGATTTCCTTTGCAAGCTTGCTTGGTTGGCCAAAAAGGGCGTATGCGTTTTTTCCTGAATATATTCAGGAAAAAACGCATACCCCCTTTTTGGCCAAGTGCATCATTGTGGACGTTCTGCCTCTTTTCCTATGCTTTTCATGCAATTCCAGTCTACCTCCTGAAGTCGGTGTCCTGCAATTCTGCCCCGCTTTCAAGTGCTCTTGGCAGCCTTACTTCAATATATTTTTGGACGATAGCTGTCATTTATAACTCTGCAGGTTTGTGAATGACAGTGCCCCTGAGGTCCTTTCTTCAACTCTCTTTATTGTGAGCTGGCCGCAACACTGCAGGATTGCTTCAGGTCCTAGTGTGGTTCCGGCATGGCAAGCTGTGCCTTTGGTTAATTCCTCTTCCTGGTGGGAAATGAGAGTTAAATTTGCCCGTCCAGACACCTCCAGCTAGTCTCTCATTGGTTCTCCCTATTCCTGTTCATTTCCCGCAGAAATTGCAAACTGGGCAAAACACGACGTTAAAGGCACTGACTCTCCAAGTGGGGAGAGTGTTAGTAAAGCGTCTGGAATGTTGCACCCGAGTACCAGGGGACGAAAACTGAGACACATTTGAACACGTTTCCCGATCACACGGTGGATCATACTCTGGGTTCCACATGCATGTTTTAGCTGAAGGAAGAATCCCTTAAACCTGGAGAGTTGAGACCCATGGAATGGGTACCATGCAATATGACTTCAAAGGGTCTGCATTTGCTCACCGAACCTCAACAATCCTATCACTGCTGCGTTTATGCTGCTGTACACACGCTTGATTCTCTTTCGGAGACATGTAAATCCATAGGTTTTAAGATTCTTACTAGTCAGCTATATTCTTAGGCGTTTAATATGGGGTGTTGAGTGCACTTCGTTGAGCAAGGAGTAGCTCTTGTCTATTACATATTTCGCTTATGGAACGGTATCTGTGCTAATTTCAATCTCTGGTTTTATGCAGCACCCCAACTCACCTTTCCCCTTAAGCAAGCATAAGTTGGTTTTCTACATTTGAGACCCTGTTCTGTTTTGTAATTCAGTTCCTGGGTAGCCAAGTTTACATTCCGTGTATTAGTGATACCTTATGATATTTCTTTTTCTGTGTGACTTATTTCTCTTAGAATCATCGTACCTGAGTCCCCTCATTATGCTGCTACAGGCCTGATGACATAGATTTCATTGCTGAGTGATATTGCATTGTACGTAAGTACCACAAATTCTTTATTCATTTTTCGCTTTCTGTGATATTGAACTTGTACCATAAACGAGGTTCTTGTAAACAGAGCCGTCCCAAACTTTGGGGTGGCTGTGTCTTTTTGATTTTAATTTCCCTAAGCTATAGGAGCATAAGTGGAAGTGCCCTAGGCTCTGTTGCTTTGTTTTTTAGATGTTTCAGGAAACACCATACACTTCTCCAGAGTGGCTGTTGGCAATTTACATCCCGCCCATCAGCATAACAAGGCTCCCAGTTCTCCATGGCCTGTCCTGCCTTTCTGGATTTTACACTTTCTTCAGATGGCCCTTTTGCCCGTGGGGCAGTGAGACTTCATTGTAGTGCAGATTTCCTTTGCAAGCTTGCTTGGTTGGCCAAAAAGGGCGTATGCGTTTTTTCCTGAATATATTCAGGAAAAAACGCATACGCCCTTTTTGGCCAAGTGCATCATTGTGGACGTTCTGCCTCTTTTCCTATGCTTTTCATGCAATTCCAGTCTACCTCCTGAAATCGGTTTCCTGCAATTCTGCCCCGCTTTCAAGTCCTCTTGGCAGCCTTACTTCAATATATTTTTGGACGATAGCTGTCATTTATAACTCTTCATGTTTGTGAATGACAGTGCCCCTGAGCTCATTTCTTCAACTCTCTTTATTGTGAGCTGGCCGCAACACCGCAGGATTGCTTCAGGCCCTAGTGTGGTTTTGGCATGGCAAGCTGAGCCTTTGGTTAATTCCTCTTCCTGGTGGGAAATGAGAGTTAAATTTGCCCGTCCAGACACCTCCAGCTAGTCTCTCATTGGTTCTCCCTATTCCTGTTCATTTCCCGCAGAAATTGCAAACTGGGCCAAACAGGAGGTTAAAGGCACTGACTCTCCAAGTGGGGAGAGTGTTAGTAAAGCGTCTGGAATGTTGCACCCGAGTACCAGGGGACGAAAACTGAGACACATTTGAACACGTTTCCCGATCACACGGTGGATCATACTCTGGGTTCCACATGCATGTTTTAGCTGAAGGAAGAATCCCTTAAACCTGGAGAGTTGAGACCCATGGAATGGGTGCCATGCAATATGACTTCAAAGGGTCTGCATTTGCTCACCGAACCTCAACAATCCTATCACTGCTGCGTTTATGCTGCTGTACACACGCTTGATTCTCTTTCGGAGACATGTAAATCCATAGGTTTTAAGATTCTTACTAGTCAGGTATATTCTTAGGCATTTAATATGGGGTGTTGAGTCCACTTCGTTGAGGAAGGAGTAGCTCTTGTCTATTACATATTTGGCTTATGGAACGGTATCTGTGCTAATTTCAATCTCTGGTTTTATGCAGCACCCCAACTCACCTTTCCCCTTAAGCAAGCATAAGTTGGTTTTCTACATTTGAGACCCTGTTCTGTTTTGTAATTCTGTTCCTGGGTAGCCAAGTTTACATTCCATGTATTAGTGATACCTTATGATATTTCTTTTTCTGTGTGACTTATTTCTCTTAGAATCATCGTACCTGAGTCCACTCATTATGCTGCTATGGGCCTGATGACATAGATTTCATTGCTGAGTGATATTGCATTGTACGTAAGTACCACAAATTCTTTATTCATTTTTCACTTTCTGTGATATTGAACTTGTACCATAAACGAGGTTCTTGTAAACAGAGCCGTCCCAAACTTTGGGGTGGCTGTGTCTTTTTGATTTGAATTTCCCTAAGCTATAGGAGCATAAGTGGAAGTGCCCCAGGCTCTGTTGCTTTGTTTTTTAGATGTTTCAGGAAATACCATACACTTCTCCAGAGTGGCTGTTGGCAATTTACATCCCGCCCATCAGCATAACAAGGCTCCCAGTTCTCCATGGCCTGTCCTGCCTTTCTGGATTTTACACTTTTTTCAGATGGCCCTTTTGCCCGGGGGGCAGTGAGACTTCATTGTAGTGCAGATTTCCTTTGCAAGCTTGCTTGGTTGGCCAAAAAGGGCGTATGCGTTTTTTCCTGAATATATTCAGGAAAAAACGCATACGCCCTTTTTGGCCAAGTGCATCATTGTGGACGTTCTGCCTCTTTTCCTATGCTTTTCATGCAATTCCAGTCTACCTCCTGAAATCGGTGTCCTGCAATTCTGCCCCGCTTTCAAGTGCTCTTGGCAGCCTTACTTCAATATATTTTTGGACGATAGCTGTCATTTATAACTCTGCAGGTTTGTGAATGACAGTGCCCCTGAGCTCCTTTCTTCAGCTCTCTTTATTGTGAGCTGGCCGCAACACTGCAGGATTGCTTCAGGCCCTAGTGTGGTTCCGGCACGGCAAGCTGAGCCTTTGGTTAATTCCTCTTCCTGGTGGGAAATGAGAGTTAAATTTGCCCGTCCAGACACCTCCAGCTAGTCTCTCATTGGTTCTCCCTATTCCTGTTCATTTCCCGCAGAAATTGCAAACTGGGCCAAACAGGAGGTTAAAGGCACTGACTCTCCAAGTGGGGAGAGTGTTAGTAAAGCGTCTGGAATGTTGCACCCGAGTACCAGGGGACGAAAACTGAGACACATTTGAACACGTTTCCCGATCACACGGTGGATCATACTCTGGGTTCCACATGCATGTTTTAGCTGAAGGAGGAATCCCTTAAACCTGCAGAGTTGTGACCCATGGAATGGGTACCATGCAATATGACTTCAAAGGGTCTGCATTTGCTCACCGAACCTCACCAATCCTATCACTGCTGCGTTTATGCTGCTGTACACATGCTTGATTCCCTTTCGGAGACATGTAAATCCATAGGTTTTAAGATTCTTACTAGTCAGGTATATTCTTAGGCGTTTAATATGGGGTGTTGAGTCCACTTCGTTGAGGAAGGAGTAGCTCTTGTCTATTACATATTTGGCTTATGGAACGGTATCTGTGCTAATTTCAATCTCTGGTTTTATGCAGCACCCCAACTCACCTTTCCCCTTAAGCAAGCATAAGTTGGTTTTCTACATTTGAGACCCTGTTCTGTTTTGTAATTCAGTTCCTGGGTAGCCAAGTTTACATTCCGTGTATTAGTGATACCTTATGATATTTCTTTTTCTGTGTGACTTATTTCTCTTAGAATCATCGTACCTGAGTCCACTCATTATGCTGCTACGGGCCTGATGACATAGATTTCATTGCTGAGTGATATTGCATTGTACGTAAGTACCACAAATTCTTTATTCATTTTTCGCTTTCTGTGATATTGAACTTGTACCATAAACGAGGTTCTTGTAAACAGAGCCGTCCCAAACTTTGGGGTGGCTGTGTCTTTTTGATTTGAATTTCCCTAAGCTATAGGAGCATAAGTGGAAGTGCCCTAGGCTCTGTTGCTTTGTTTTTTAGATGTTTCAGGAAACACCATACACTTCTCCAGAGTGGCTGTTGGCAATTTACATCCCGCCCATCAGCATAACAAGGCTCCCAGTTCTCCATGGCCTGTCCTGCCTTTCTGGATTTTACACTTTTTTCAGATGGCCCTTTTGCCCGGGGGGCAGTGAGACTTCATTGTAGTGCAGATATCCTTTGCAAGCTTGCTTGGTTGGCCAAAAAGGGCGTATGCGTTTTTTCCTGAATATATTCAGGAAAAAACGCATACGCCCTTTTTGGCCAAGTGCATCATTGTGGACGTTCTGCCTCTTTTCCTATGCTTTTCATGCAATTCCAGTCTACCTCCTGAAATCGGTGTCCTGCAATTCTGCCCCGCTTTCAAGTGCTCTTGGCAGCCTTACTTCAATATATTTTTGGACGATAGCTGTCATTTATAACTCTGCAGGTTTGTGAATGACAGTTCCCCTGAGCTCCTTTGTTCAACTCGCTTTCTTGTGAGCTGGCCGCAACACCGCAAGATTGCTTCAGGCCCTAGTGTGGTTCCGGCACGGCAATCTGAGCCTTTGGTTAATTCCTCTTCCTGGTGGGAAATGAGAGTTAAATTTGCCCGTCCAGACACCTCCAGCTAGTCTCTCATTGGTTCTCCCTATTCCTGTTCATTTCCCGCAGAAATTGCAAACTGGGCCAAACAGGAGGTTAAAGGCACTGACTCTCCAAGTGGGGAGAGTGTTAGTAAAGCGTCTGGAATGTTGCACCCGAGTACCAGGGGACGAAAACTGAGACACATTTGAACACGTTTCCCGATCACACGGTGGATCATACTCTGGGTTCCACATGCATGTTTTAGCTGAAGGAGGAATCCCTTAAACCTGCAGAGTTGTGACCCATGGAATGGGTACCATGCAATATGACTTCAAAGGGTCTGCATTTGCTCACCGAACCTCACCAATCCTATCACTGCTGCGTTTATGCTGCTGTACACATGCTTGATTCCCTTTCGGAGACATGTAAATCCATAGGTTTTAAGATTCTTACTAGTCAGGTATATTCTTAGGCGTTTAATATGGGGTGTTGAGTCCACTTCGTTGAGGAAGGAGTAGCTCTTGTCTATTACATATTTGGCTTATGGAACGGTATCTGTGCTAATTTCAATCTCTGGTTTTATGCAGCACCCCAACTCACCTTTCCCCTTAAGCAAGCATAAGTTGGTTTTCTACATTTGAGACCCTGTTCTGTTTTGTAATTCAGTTCCTGGGTAGCCAAGTTTACATTCCGTGTATTAGTGATACCTTATGATATTTCTTTTTCTGTGTGACTTATTTCTCTTAGAATCATCGTACCTGAGTCCACTCATTATGCTGCTACGGGCCTGATGACATAGATTTCATTGCTGAGTGATATTGCATTGTACGTAAGTACCACAAATTCTTTATTCATTTTTCGCTTTCTGTGATATTGAACTTGTACCATAAACGAGGTTCTTGTAAACAGAGCCATCCCAAACTTTGGGGTGGCTGTGTCTTTTTGATTTGAATTTCCCTAAGCTATAGGAGCATAAGTGGAAGTGCCCTAGGCTCTGTTGCTTTGTTTTTTAGATGTTTCAGGAAACACCATACACTTCTCCAGAGTGGCTGTTGGCAATTTACATCCCGCCCATCAGCATAACAAGGCTCCCAGTTCTCCATGGCCTGTCCTGCCTTTCTGGATTTTACACTTTTTTCAGATGGCCCTTTTGCCCGGGGGGCAGTGAGACTTCATTGTAGTGCAGATTTCCTTTGCAAGCTTGCTTGGTTGGCCAAAAAGGGCGTATGCGTTTTTTCCTGAATATATTCAGGAAAAAACGCATACGCCCTTTTTGGCCAAGTGCATCATTGTGGACGTTCTGCCTCTTTTCCTATGCTTTTCATGCAATTCCAGTCTACCTCCTGAAATCGGTTTCCTGCAATTCTGCCCCGCTTTGAAGTGCTCTTGGCAGCCTTACTTCAATATATTTTTGGACGATAGCTGTCATTTATAACTCTGCAGGTTTGTGAATGACAGTTCCCCTGAGCTCCTTTGTTCAACTCGCTTTCTTGTGAGCTGGCCGCAACACCGCAAGATTGCTTCAGGCCCTAGTGTGGTTCTGGCACGGCAAGCTGAGCCTTTGGTTAATTCCTCTTCCTGGTGGGAAATGAGAGTTAAATTTGCCCGTCCAGACACCTCCAGCTAGTCTCTCATTGGTTCTCCCTATTCCTGTTCATTTCCCGCAGAAATTGCAAACTGGGCCAAACAGGAGGTTAAAGGCACTGACTCTCCAAGTGGGGAGAGTGTTAGTAAAGCGTCTGGAATGTTGCACCCGAGTACCAGGGGACTTAAACTGAGACATATTTGAACACGTTTCCCGATCACACGGTGGATCATACTCTGGGTTCCACATGCATGTTTTAGCTGAAGGAAGAATCCCTTAAACCTGGAGAGATGAGACCCATGGAATGGGTACCATGCAATATGACTTCAAAGTGTCTGCATTTGCTCACCGAACCTCATCAATCCTATCACTGCTGCGTTTATGCTGCTGTACACACGCTTGATTCTCTTTTGGAGACATGAAAATCCATAGGTTTTTAGATTCTTACTAGTCAGGTATATTCTTAGGCGTTTAATATGGGGTGTTGAGTCCACTTCGTTGAGGAAGGAGTAGCTCTTGTCTAGTATATATTTGGCTTATGGAACGGTATCTGTGCTAATTTCAATCTCTGGTTTTATGCAGCACCCCAACTCACCTTTCCCCTTAAGCAAGCATAAGTTGGTTTCTACATTTGAGACCCTGTTCTGTTTTGTAATTCTGTTCCTGGGTAGCCAAGTTTACATTCCGTGTATTAGTGATACCTTATGATATTTCTTTTTCTGTGTGACTTATTTCTCTTAGAATCATCGTACCTGAGTCCACTCATTATGCTGCTATGGGCCTGATGACATAGATTTCATTGCTGAGTGATATTGCATTGTACGTAAGTACCACAAATTCTTTATTCATTTTTCGCTTTCTGTGATATTGAACTTGTACCATAAACGAGGTTCTTGTAAACAGAGCCGTCCCAAACTTTGGGGTGGCTGTGTCTTTTTGATTTTAATTTCCCTAAGCTATAGGAGCATAAGTGGAAGTGCCCTAGGCTCTGTTGCTTTGTTTTTTAGATGTTTCGGGAAACACCATACACTTCTCCAGAGTGGCTGTTGGCAATTTACATCCCGCCCATCAGCATAACAAGGCTCCCAGTTCTCCATGGCCTGTCCTGCCTTTCTGGATTTTACACTTTTTTCAGATGGCCCTTTTGCCCGGGGGGCAGTGAGACTTCATTGTAGTGCAGATTTCCTTTGCAAGCTTGCTTGGTTGGCCAAAAAGTGCGTATGCGTTTTTTCCTGAATATATTCAGGAAAAAACGCATACGCCCTTTTTGGCCAAGTGCATCATTGTGGACGTTCTGCCTCTTTTCCTATGCTTTTCATGCAATTCCAGTCTACCTCCTGAAATCGGTGTCCTGCAATTCTGCCCCGCTTTCAAGTGCTCTTGGCAGCCTTACTTCAATATATTTTTGGACGATAGCTGTCATTTATAACTCTGCAGGTTTGTGAATGACAGTGCCCCTGAGCTCCTTTCTTCAGCTCTCTTTATTGTGAGCTGGCCGCAACACTGCAGGATTGCTTCAGGCCCTAGTGTGGTTCCGGCACAGCAAGCTGAGCCTTTGGTTAATTCCTCTTCCTGGTGGGAAATGAGAGTTAAATTTGCCCGTCCAGACACCTCCAGCTAGTCTCTCATTGGTTCTCCCTATTCCTGTTCATTTCCCGCAGAAATTGCAAACTGGGCCAAACAGGAGGTTAAAGGCACTGACTCTCCAAGTGGGGAGAGTGTTAGTAAAGCGTCTCGAATGTTGCACCCGAGTACCAGGGGACGAAAACTGAGACACATTTGAACACGTTTCCCGATCACACGGTGGATCATACTCTGGGTTCCACATGCATGTTTTAGCTGAAGGAAGAATCCCTTAAACCTGGAGAGTTGAGACCCATGGAATGGGTACCATGCAATATGACTTCAAAGGGTCTGCATTTGCTCACCGAACCTCACCAATCCTATCACTGCTGCGTTTATGCTTCTGTACACACGCTTGATTCTCTTTTGGAGACATGTAAATCCATAGGTTTTAAGATTCTTACTAGTCAGGTATATTCTTAGGCGTTTAATATGGGGTGTTGAGTCCACTTCATTGAGGAAGGAGTAGCTCTTGTCTATTACATATTTGGCTTATGGAATGGTATCTGTGCTAATTTCAATCTCTGGTTTTATGCAGCACCCCAACTCACCTTTCCCCTTAAGCAAGCATAAGTTGGTTTTCTACATTTGAGACCCTGTTCTGTGTTGTAATTCAGTTCCTGTGTAGCCAAGTTTACATTCCGTGTATTAGTGATACCTTATGATATTTCTTTTTCTGTGTGACTTATTTCTCTTAGAATCATCGTACCTGAGTCCACTCATTATGCTGCTACGGGCCTGATGACATAGATTTCATTGCTGAGTGATATTGCATTGTACGTAAGTACCACAAATTCTTTATTCATTTTTCGCTTTCTGTGATATTGAACTTGTACCATAAACGAGGTTCTTGTAAACAGAGCCGTCCCAAACTTTGGGGTGGCTGTGTCTTTTTGATTTTAATTTCCCTAAGCTATAGGAGCATAAGTGGAAGTGCCCTAGGCTCTGTTGCTTTGTTTTTTAGATGTTTCAGGAAACACCATACACTTCTCCAGAGTGGCTGTTGGCAATTTACATCCCGCATATCAGCATAACAAGGCTCCCAGTTCTCCATGGCCTGTCCTGCCTTTCTGGATTTTACACTTTTTTCAGATGGCCCTTTTGCCCGGGGGGCAGTGAGACTTCATTGTAGTGCAGATTTCCTTTGCAAGCTTGCTTGGTTGGCCAAAAAGGGCGTATGCGTTTTTTCCTGAATATATTCAGGAAAAAACGCATACGCCCTTTTTGGCCAAGTGCATCATTGTGGACGTTCTGCCTCTTTTCCTATGCTTTTCATGCAATTCCAGTCTACCTCCTGAAATCGGTGTCCTGCAATTCTGCCCCGCTTTCAAGTCCTCTTGGCAGCCTTACTTCAATATATTTTTGGACGATAGCTGTCATTTATAACTCTGCAGGTTTGTGAATGACAGTGCCCCTGAGATCCTTTCTTCAACTCTCTTTATTGTGAGCTGGCCGCAACACCGCAGGATTGCTTCAGGCCCTAGTGTGGTTCTGGCACGGCAAGCTGAGCCTTTGGTTAATTCCTCTTCCTGGTGGGAAATGAGAGTTAAATTTGCCCGTCCAGACACCTCCAGCTAGTCTCTCATTGGTTCTCCCTATTCCTGTTCATTTCCCGCAGAAATTGCAAACTGGGCCAAACAGGACGTTAAAGGCACTGACTCTCCAAGTGGGGAGAGTGTTAGTAAAGCGTCTGGAATGTTGCACCCGAGTACCAGGGACGAAAACTGAGACACATTTGAACACGTTTCCCGATCACACGGTGGATCATACTCTGGGTTCCACATGCATGTTTTAGCTGAAGGAAGAATCCCTTAAACCTGGAGAGTTGAGACCCATGGAATGGGTACCATGTAATATGACTTCAAAGGGTCTGCATTTGCTCACCGAAACTCACTAATCCTATCACTGCTGCGTTTATGCTGCTGTACACACGCTTGATTCTCTTTCGGAGACATGTAAATCCATAGGTTTTAAGATTCTTACTAGTCAGGTATATTCTTAGGCGTTTAATCTGGGGTGTTGAGTCCACTTCGTTGAGGAAGGAGTAGCTCTTGTCTATTACATATTTGGCTTATGGAACGGTATCTGTGCTAATTTCAATCTCTGGTTTTATGCAGCACCCCAACTCACCTTTCCCTTAAGCAGGCATAAGTTGGTTTTCAACATTTGAGACCCTGTTCTGTTTTGTAATTCAGTTCCTGGGTAGCCAAGTTTACATTCCGTGTATTAGTGATACCTTATGATATTTCTTTTTCTGTGTGACATATTTCACTTAGAATCATCGTACCTGAATCCACTCATTATGCTGCTACGGGCCTGATGACATAGATTTCATTGCTGAGTGATATTGCATTGTACGTAAGTACCACAAATTCTTTATTCATTTTTCGCTTTCTGTGATAATGAACTTGTACCATAAACGAGGTTCTTGTAAACAGAGCCGTCCCAAATTTTGGGGTGGCTGTGTCTTTTTGATTTTAATTTCCCTAAGCTATAGGAGCATAAGTGGAAGTGCCCTAGGCTCTGTTGCTTTGTTTTTTAGATGTTTCAGGAAACACCATACACTTCTCCAGAGTGGCTGTTGGCAATTTACATCCCGCCCATCAGCATAACAAGGCTCCCAGTTCTCCATGGCCTGTCCTGCCTTTCTGGATTTTACACTTTTTTCAGATGGCCCTTTTGCCCCGGGGGCAGTGAGACTTCATTGTAGTGCAGATTTCCTTTGCAAGCTTGCTTGGTTGGCCAAAAAGGGCGTATGCGTTTTTTCCTGAATATATTCAGGAAAAAACGCATACGCCCTTTTTGGCCAAGTGCATCATTGTGGACGTTCTGCCTCTTTTCCTATGCTTTTCATGCAATTCCAGTCTACCTCCTGAAATCGGTTTCCTGCAATTCTGCCCCTCTTTCAAGTCCTCTTGGCAGCCTTACTTCAATATATTTTTGGACGGTAGCTGTCATTTATAACTCTGCAGGCTTGTGAATGACAGTGCCCCTGAGCTCCTTTGTTCAACTCGCTTTCTTGTGAGCTGGCCGCAACACCACAAGATTGCTTCAGGCCGTAGTGTGGTTCCGGCACGGCAAGCTGAGCCTTTGGTTAACTCCTCTTCCTGGTGGGAAATGAGAGTTAAATTTGCCCGTCCAGACACCTCCAGCTAGTCTCTCATTGGTTCTCCCTATTCCTGTTCATTTCCCGCAGAAATTGCAAACTGGGCCAAACACGACGTTAAAGGCACTGACTCTCCAAGTGGGGAGAGTGTTAGTAAAGCGTCTGGAATGTTGCACCCGAGTACCAGGGGACGAAAACTGAGACACATTTGAACACGTTTCCCGATCACACGGTGGATCATACTCTGGGTTCCATATGCATGTTTTAGCTGAAGGAAGAATCCCTTAAACCTGGAGAGTTGAGACGCATGGAATGGGTACCATGCTATATGAGTTCAAAGGGTCTGCATTTGCTCAGCGAACCTCACCAATCCTATCACTGCTGCATTTATGCTGCTGTACACACGCTTGATTCTCTTTCAGAGACATGTAAATCCATAGGTTTTAAGATTCTTACTAGTCAGGTATATTCTTAGGCGTTTAATATGGGGTGCTGCGTCCACTTCGTTGAGCAAGGAGTAGCTCTTGTCTATTACATATTTGGCTTATGGAACGGTATCTGTGCTAATTTCAATCTCTGGTTTCATGCAGCAACCCAACTCACTTTTCCCCTTAAGCAAGCATAAGTTGGTTTTCTACATTTGAGACCCTGTTCTGTTTTGTAATTCAGTTCCTGGGTAGCCAAGTTTACATTCCGTGTATTAGTGATACCTTATGATATTTCTTTTTCTGTGTGACTTATTTCTCTTAGAATCATCGTACCTGAGTCCACTCATTATGCTGCTATGGACCTGATGACATAGATTTCATTGCTGACTGATATTGCATTGTACATAAGTACCACAAATTCTTTATTCATTTTTCGCTTTCTGTGATATTGAACTTGTACCATAAACGAGGTTCTTGTAAACAGAGCCGTCCCAAACTTTGGGGTGGCTGTGTCTTTTTGATTTTAATTTCCCTAAGCTATAGGAGCATAAGTGGAAGTGCCCTAGGCTCTGTTGCTTTGTTTTTTAGATGTTTCAGGAAACACCATACACTTCTCCAGAGTGGCTGTTGGCAATTTACATCCCGCCCATCAGCATAACAAGGCTCCCAGTTCTCCATGGCCTGTCCTGCCTTTCTGGATTTTACACTTTTTTCAGATGGCCCTTTTGCCTGTGGGGCAGTGAGACTTCATTGTAGTGCAGATTTCCTTTGCAAGCTTGCTTGGTTGGCCAAAAAGTGCGTATGCGTTTTTTCCTGAATATATTCAGGAAAAAACGCATACGCCCTTTTTGGCCAAGTGCATCATTGTGGACATTCTGCCTCTTTTCCTATGCTTTTCATGCAATTCCAGTCTACCTCCTGAAATCGGTTTCCTGCAATTCTGCCCCGCTTTCAAGTCCTCTTGGCAGCCTTACTTCAATATATTTTTGGACGATAGCTGTCATTTATAACTCTGCAGGTTTGTGAATGACAGTGCCCCTGAGCTCCTTTGTTCAACTCGCTTTCTTGTGAGCTGGCCGCAACACCGCAAGATTGCTTCAGGCCCTAGTGTGGTTCCGGCACGGCCAGCTGAGCCTTTGGTTAATTCCTCTTCCTGGTGGGAAATGAGAGTTAAATTTGCCCGTCCAGACACCTCCAGCTAGTCTCTCATTGGTTCTCCCTATTCCTGTTCATTTCCCGCAGAAATTGCAAACTGGGCCAAACAGGAGGTTAAAGGCACTGACTCTCCAAGTGGGGAGAGTGTTAGTAAAGCGTCTGGAATGTTGCACCCGAGTACCAGGGGACTTAAACTGAGACATATTTGAACACGTTTCCCGATCACACGGTGGATCATACTCTGGGTTCCACATGCATGTTTTAGCTGAAGGAAGAATCCCTTAAACCTGGAGAGATGAGACCCATGGAATGGGTACCATGCAATATGACTTCAAAGTGTCTGCATTTGCTCACCGAACCTCATCAATCCTATCACTGCTGCGTTTATGCTGCTGTACACACGCTTGATTCTCTTTTGGAGACATGAAAATCCATAGGTTTTTAGATTCTTACTAGTCAGGTATATTCTTAGGCGTTTAATATGGGGTGTTGAGTCCACTTCGTTGAGGAAGGAGTAGCTCTTGTCTAGTATATATTTGGCTTATGGAACGGTATCTGTGCTAATTTCAATCTCTGGTTTTATGCAGCACCCCAACTCACCTTTCCCCTTAAGCAAGCATAAGTTGGTTTTCTACATTTGAGACCCTGTTCTGTTTTGTAATTCTGTTCCTGGGTAGCCAAGTTTACATTCCGTGTATTAGTGATACCTTATGATATTTCTTTTTCTGTGTGACTTATTTCTCTTAGAATCATCGTACCTGAGTCCACTCATTATGCTGCTATGGGCCTGATGACATAGATTTCATTGCTGAGTGATATTGCATTGTACGTAAGTACCACAAATTCTTTATTCATTTTTCGCTTTCTGTGATATTGAACTTGTACCATAAACGAGGTTCTTGTAAACAGAGCCGTCCCAAACTTTGGGGTGGCTGTGTCTTTTTTATTTTAATTTCCCTAAGCTATAGGAGCATAAGTGGAAGTGCCCTAGGCTCTGTTGCTTTGTTTTTTAGATGTTTCAGGAAACACCATACACTTCTCCAGAGTGGCTGTTGGCAATTTACATCCCGCCCATCAGCATAACAAGGCTCCCAGTTCTCCATGGCCTGTCCTGCCTTTCTGGATTTTACACTTTTTTCAGATGGCCCTTTTGCCCGGGGGGCAGTGAGACTTCATTGTAGTGCAGATTTCCTTTGCAAGCTTGCTTGGTTGGCCAAAAAGGGCGTATGCGTTTTTTCCTGAATATATTCAGGAAAAAACGCATACGCCCTTTTTGGCCAAGTGCATCATTGTGGACGTTCTGCCTCTTTTCCTATGCTTTTCATGCAATTCCAGTCTACCTCCTGAAATCGGTGTCCTGCAATTCTGCCCCGCTTTCAAGTGCTCTTGGCAGCCTTACTTCAATATATTTTTGGACGATAGCTGTCATTTATAACTCTGCAGGTTTGTGAATGACAGTGCCCCTGAGCTCCTTTCTTCAGCTCTCTTTATTGTGAGCTGGCCGCAACACTGCAGGATTGCTTCAGGCCCTAGTGTGGTTCCGGCACAGCAAGCTGAGCCTTTGGTTAATTCCTCTTCCTGGTGGGAAATGAGAGTTAAATTTGCCCGTCCAGACACCTCCAGCTAGTCTCTCATTGGTTCTCCCTATTCCTGTTCATTTCCCGCAGAAATTGCAAACTGGGCCAAACAGGAGGTTAAAGGCACTGACTCTCCAAGTGGGGAGAGTGTTAGTAAAGCGTCTCGAATGTTGCACCCGAGTACCAGGGGACGAAAACTGAGACACATTTGAACACGTTTCCCGATCACACGGTGGATCATACTCTGGGTTCCACATGCATGTTTTAGCTGAAGGAGGAATCCCTTAAACCTGCAGAGTTGTGACCCATGGAATGGGTACCATGCAATATGACTTCAAAGGGTCTGCATTTGCTCACCGAACCTCACCAATCCTATCACTGCTGCGTTTATGCTGCTGTACACATGCTTGATTCCCTTTCGGAGACATGTAAATCCATAGGTTTTAAGATTCTTACTAGTCAGGTATATTCTTAGGCGTTTAATATGGGGTGTTGAGTCCACTTCGTTGAGGAAGGAGTAGCTCTTGTCTATTACATATTTGGCTTATGGAACGGTATCTGTGCTAATTTCAATCTCTGGTTTTATGCAGCACCCCAACTCACCTTTCCCCTTAAGCAAGCATAAGTTGGTTTTCTACATTTGAGACCCTGTTCTGTTTTGTAATTCAGTTCCTGGGTAGCCAAGTTTACATTCCGTGTATTAGTGATACCTTATGATATTTCTTTTTCTGTGTGACTTATTTCTCTTAGAATCATCGTACCTGAGTCCACTCATTATGCTGCTATGGGCCTGATGACATAGATTTCATTGCTGAGTGATATTGCATTGTACGTAAGTACCACAAATTCTTTATTCATTTTTCGCTTTCTGTGATATTGAACTTGTACCATAAACGAGGTTCTTGTAAACAGAGCCGTCCCAAACTTTGGGGTGGCTGTGTCTTTTTGATTTTAATTTCCCTAAGCTATAGGAGCATAAGTGGAAGTGCCCTAGGCTCTGTTGCTTTGTTTTTTAGATGTTTCAGGAAACACCATACACTTCTCCAGAGTGGCTGTTGGCAATTTACATCCCGCCCATCAGCATAACAAGGCTCCCAGTTCTCCATGGCCTGTCCTGCCTTTCTGGATTTTACACTTTTTTCAGATGGCCCTTTTGCCTGTGGGGCAGTGAGACTTCATTGTAGTGCAGATTTCCTTTGCAAGCTTGCTTGGTTGGCCAAAAAGTGCGTATGCGTTTTTTCCTGAATATATTCAGGAAAAAACGCATACGCCCTTTTTGGCCAAGTGCATCATTGTGGACGTTCTGCCTCTTTTCCTATGCTTTTCATGCAATTCCAGTCTACCTCCTGAAATCGGTTTCCTGCAATTCTGCCCCGCTTTCAAGTCCTCTTGGCAGCCTTACTTCAATATATTTTTGGACGATAGCTGTCATTTATAACTCTGCAGGTTTGTGAATGACAGTGCCCCTGAGCTCCTTTGTTCAACTCGCTTTCTTGTGAGCTGGCTGCAACACCGCAAGATTGCTTCAGGCCCTAGTGTGGTTCCGGCACGGCAAGCTGAGCCTTTGGTTAATTCCTCTTCCTGGTGGGAAATGAGAGTTAAATTTGCCCGTCCAGACACCTCCAGCTAGTCTCTCATTGGTTCTCCCTATTCCTGTTCATTTCCCGCAGAAATTGCAAACTGGGCCAAACACGACGTTAAAGGCACTGACTCTCCAAGTGGGGAGAGTGTTAGTAAAGCGTCTGGAATGTTGCACCCGAGTACCAGGGGACGAAAACTGAGACACATTTGAACACGTTTCCCGATCACAGGGTGGATCATACTCTGGGTTCCATATGCATGTTTTAGCTGAAGGAAGAATCCCTTAAGCCTGGAGAGTTGAGACCCATGGAATGGGTACCATGCAATATGACTTCAAAGGGTCTGCATTTGCTCACCGAACCTCACCAATCCTATCACTGCTGCGTTTATGCTGCTGTACACACTCTTTTTTCTCTTTCAGAGACATGTAAATCCATAGGTTTTAAGATTCTTACTAGTCAGGTATATTCTTAGGCGTTTAATATGGGGTGCTGCGTCCACTTCGTTGAGCAAGGAGTAGCTCTTGTCTATTACATATTTGGCTTATGGAACGGTATCTGTGCTAATTTCAATCTCTGGTTTTATGCAGCACCCCAACTCACCTTTCCCTTAAGCAAGCATAAGTTGGTTTTCAACATTTGAGACCCTGTTCTGTTTTGTAATTCAGTTCCTGTGTAGCCAAGTTTACATTCCGTGTATTAGTGATACCTTATGATATTTCTTTTTCTGTGTGACATATTTCACTTAGAATCATCGTATCTGAATCCACTCATTATGCTGCTATGGGCCTGATGACATAGATTTCATTGCTGAGTGATATTGCATTGTACGTAAGTATCACAAATTCTTTATTCATTTTTCGCTTTCTGTGATATTGAACTTGTACCATAAACGAGGTTCTTGTAAACAGAGCCGTCCCAAACTTTGGGGTGGCTGTGTCTTTTTGATTTGAATTTCCCTAAGCTATAGGAGCATAAGTGGAAGTGCCCTAGGCTCTGTTGCTTTGTTTTTTAGATGTTTCAGGAAACACCATACACTTCTCCAGAGTGGCTGTTGGCAATTTACATCCCGCCCATCAGCATAACAAGGCTCCCAGTTCTCCATGGCCTGTCCTGCCTTTCTGGATTTTACACTTTTTTCAGATGGCCCTTTTGCCCGGGGGGCAGTGAGACTTCATTGTAGTGCAGATATCCTTTGCAAGCTTGCTTGGTTGGCCAAAAAGGGCGTATGCGTTTTTTCCTGAATATATTCAGGAAAAAACGCATACGCCCTTTTTGGCCAAGTGCATCATTGTGGACGTTCTGCCTCTTTTCCTATGCTTTTCATGCAATTCCAGTCTACCTCCTGAAATCGGTGTCCTGCAATTCTGCCCCGCTTTCAAGTGCTCTTGGCAGCCTTACTTCAATATATTTTTGGACGATAGCTGTCATTTATAACTCTGCAGGTTTGTGAATGACAGTGCCCCTGAGGTCCTTTCTTCAACTCTCTTTATTGTGAGCTGGCCGCAACACCGCAGGATTGCTTCAGGTCCTAGTGTGGTTCCGGCATGGCAAGCTAAGCCTTTGGTTAATTCCTCTTCCTGGTGGGAAATGAGAGTTAAATTTGCCCGTCCAGACACCTCCAGCTAGTCTCTCATTGGTTCTCCCTATTCCTGTTCATTTCCCGCAGAAATTGCAAACTGGGCAAAACACGACGTTAAAGGCACTGACTCTCCAAGTGGGGAGAGTGTTAGTAAAGCGTCTGGAATGTTGCACCCGAGTACCAGGGGACGAAAACTGAGACACATTTGAACACGTTTCCCGATCACACGGTGGATCATACTCTGGGTTCCACATGCATGTTTTAGCTGAAGGAAGAATCCCTTAAACCTGGAGAGTTGAGACCCATGGAATGGGTACCATGCTATATGACTTCAAAGGGTCTGCATTTGCTCACCGAACCTCAACAATCCTATCACTGCTGCGTTTATGCTGCTGTACACACGCTTGATTCTCTTTTGGAGACATGTAAATCCATAGGTTTTAAGATTCTTACTAGTCAGCTATATTCTTAGGCGTTTAATATGGGGTGTTGAGTGCACTTCGTTGAGCAAGGAGTAGCTCTTGTCTATTACATATTTGGCTTATGGAACGGTATCTGTGCTAATTTCAATCTCTGGTTTTATGCAGCACCCCAACTCACCTTTCCCCTTAAGCAAGCATAAGTTGGTTTTCTACATTTGAGACCCTGTTCTGTTTTGTAATTCAGTTCCTGGGTAGCCAAGTTTACATTCCGTGTATTAGTGATACCTTATGATATTTCTTTTTCTGTGTGACTTATTTCTCTTAGAATCATCGTACCTGAGTCCACTCATTATGCTGCTACGGGCCTGATGACATAGATTTCATTGCTGAGTGATATTGCATTGTACGTAAGTACCACAAATTCTTTATTCATTTTTCGCTTTCTGTGATATTGAACTTGTACCATAAACGAGGTTCTTGTAAACAGAGCCGTCCCAAACTTTGGGGTGGCTGTGTCTTTTTGATTTGAATTTCCCTAAGCTATAGGAGCATAAGTGGAAGTGCCCTAGGCTCTGTTGCTTTGTTTTTTAGATGTTTCAGGAAACACCATACACTTCTCCAGAGTGGCTGTTGGCAATTTACATCCCGCCCATCAGCATAACAAGGCTCCCAGTTCTCCATGGCCTGTCCTGCCTTTCTGGATTTTACACTTTCTTCAGATGGCCCTTTTGCCCGGGGGGCAGTGAGACTTCATTGTAGTGCAGATATCCTTTGCAAGCTTGCTTGGTTGGCCAAAAAGGGCGTATGCGTTTTTTGCTGAATATATTCAGGAAAAAACGCATACGCCCTTTTTGGCCAAGTGCATCATTGTGGACGTTCTGCCTCTTTTCCTATGCTTTTCATGCAATTCCAGTCTACCTCCTGAAATCGGTTTCCTGCAATTCTGCCCCGCTTTCAAGTGCTCTTTGCAGCCTTACTTCAATATATTTTTGGACGATAGCTGTCATTTATAACTCTGCAGGTTTGTGAATGACAGTGCCCCTGAGGTCCTTTCTTCAACTCTCTTTATTGTGAGCTGGCCGCAACACCGCAGGATTGCTTCAGGCCCTAGTGTGGTTCCGGCACGGCAAGCTGAGCCTTTGTTTAACTCCTCTTCCTGGTGGGAAATGAGAGTTAAATTTGCCCGTCCAGACACCTCCAGCTAGTCTCTCATTGGTTCTCCCTATTCCTGTTCATTTCCCGCAGAAATTGCAAACTGGGCCAAACACGACGTTAAAGGCACTGACTCTCCAAGTGGGGAGAGTGTTAGTAAAGCGTCTGGAATGTTGCACCCGAGTACCAGGGGACGAAAACTGAGACACATTTGAACACGTTTCCCGATCACACGGTGGATCATACTCTGGGTTCCATATGCATGTTTTAGCTGAAGGAAGAATCCCTTAAACCTGGAGAGTTGAGACCCATGGAATGGGTACCATGCTATATGACTTCAAAGGGTCTTCATTTGCTCACCGAACCTCACCAATCCTATCACTGCTGCATTTATGCTGCTGTACACACGCTTGATTCTCTTTCAGAGACATGTAAATCCATAGGTTTTAAGATTCTTACTAGTCAGGTATATTCTTAGGCGTTTAATATGGGGTGCTGCGTCCACTTCGTTGAGCAAGGAGTAGCTCTTGTCTATTACATATTTGGCTTATGGAACGGTATCTGTGCTAATTTCAATCTCTGGTTTCATGCAGCAACCCAACTCACCTTTCCCCTTAAGCAAGCATAAGTTGGTTTTCTACATTTGAGACCCTGTTCTGTTTTGTAATTCAGTTCCTGGGTAGCCAAGTTTACATTCCGTGTATTAGTGATACCTTATGATATTTCTTTTTCTGTGTGACTTATTTCTCTTAGAATCATCGTACCTGAGTCCACTCATTATGCTGCTACGGACCTGATGACATAGTTTTCATTGCTGACTGATATTGCATTGTACGTAAGTACCACAAATTCTTTATTCATTTTTCGCCTTCTGTGATATTGAACTTGTACCATAAATGAGGTTCTTGTAAACAGAGCCGTCCCAAACTTTGGGGTGGCTGTGTCTTTTTGATTTGAATTTCCCTAAGCTATAGGAGCATAAGTGGAAGTGCCCTAGGCTCTGTTGCTTTGTTTTTTAGATGTTTCAGGAAACACCATACACTTCTCCAGAGTGGCTGTTGGCAATTTACATCCCGCCCATCAGCATAACAAGGCTCCCAGTTCTCCATGGCCTGTCCTGCCTTTCTGGATTTTACACTTTTTTCAGATGGCCCTTTTGCCTGTGGGGCAGTGAGACTTCATTGTAGTGCAGATTTCCTTTGCAAGCTTGCTTGGTTGGCCAAAAAGGGCGTATGCGTTTTTTCCTGAATATATTCAGGAAAAAACGCATACGCCCTTTTTGGCCAAGTGCATCATTGTGGACGTTCTGCCTCTTTTCCTATGCTTTTCATGCAATTCCAGTCTACCTACTGAAATCGGTTTCCTGCAATTCTGCCCCGCTTTCAAGTCCTCTTGGCAGCCTTACTTCAATATATTTTTGGACGAGAGCTGTCATTTATAACTCTGCAGGTTTGTGAATGACAGTGCCCCTGAGCTCCTTTGTTCAACTCGCTTTCTTGTGAGCTGGCCGCAACACCGCAAGATTGCTTCAGGCCCTAGTGTGGTTCCGGCACGGCAAGCTGAGCCTTTGGTTAACTCCTCTTCCTGGTGGGAAATGAGAGTTAAATTTGCCCGTCCAGACACCTCCAGCTAGTCTCTCATTGGTTCTCCCTATTCCTGTTCATTTCCCGCAGAAATTGCAAACTGGGCCAAACACGACGTTAAAGGCACTGACTCTCCAAGTGGGGAGAGTGTTAGTAAAGCATATGGAATGTTGCACCCGAGTACCAGGGGACGAAAACTGAGACACATTTGAACACGTTTCCCGATCACACGGTGGATCATACTCTGGGTTCCATATGCATGTTTTAGCTGAAGGAAGAATCCCTTAAACCTGGAGAGTTGAGACCCATGGAATGGGTACCATGCTATATGACTTCAAAGGGTCTGCATTTGCTCACCGAACCTCAACAATCCTATCACTGCTGCGTTTATGCTGCTGTACACACGCTTGATTCTCTTTTGGAGACATGTAAATCCATAGGTTTTAAGATTCTTACTAGTCAGCTATATTCTTAGGCGTTTAATATGGGGTGTTGAGTGCACTTCGTTGAGCAAGGAGTAGCTCTTGTCTATTACATATTTGGCTTATGGAACGGTATCTGTGCTAATTTCAATCTCTGGTTTTATGCAGCACCCCAACTCACCTTTCCCCTTAAGCAAGCATAAGTTGGTTTTCTACATTTGAGACCCTGTTCTGTTTTGTAATTCAGTTCCTGGGTAGCCAAGTTTACATTCCGTGTATTAGTGATACCTTATGATATTTCTTTTTCTGTGTGACTTATTTCTCTTAGAATCATCGTACCTGAGTCCACTCATTATGCTGCTACGGGCCTGATGACATAGATTTCATTGCTGAGTGATATTGCATTGTACGTAAGTACCACAAATTCTTTATTCATTTTTCGCTTTCTGTGATATTGAACTTGTACCATAAACGAGGTTCTTGTAAACAGAGCCGTCCCAAACTTTGGGGTGGCTGTGTCTTTTTGATTTGAATTTCCCTAAGCTATAGGAGCATAAGTGGAAGTGCCCTAGGCTCTGTTGCTTTGTTTTTTAGATGTTTCAGGAAACACCATACACTTCTCCAGAGTGGCTGTTGGCAATTTACATCCCGCCCATCAGCATAACAAGGCTCCCAGTTCTCCATGGCCTGTCCTGCCTTTCTGGATTTTACACTTTTTTCAGATGGCCCTTTTGCCCGGGGGGCAGTGAGACTTCATTGTAGTGCAGATATCCTTTGCAAGCTTGCTTGGTTGGCCAAAAAGGGCGTATGCGTTTTTTGCTGAATATATTCAGGAAAAAACGCATACGCCCTTTTTGGCCAAGTGCATCATTGTGGACGTTCTGCCTCTTTTCCTATGCTTTTCATGCAATTCCAGTCTACCTCCTGAAATCGGTTTCCTGCAATTCTGCCCCGCTTTCAAGTGCTCTTTGCAGCCTTACTTCAATATATTTTTGGACGATAGCTGTCATTTATAACTCTGCAGGTTTGTGAATGACAGTGCCCCTGAGGTCCTTTCTTCAACTCTCTTTATTGTGAGCTGGCCGCAACACCGCAGGATTGCTTCAGGCCCTAGTGTGGTTCCGGCACGGCAAGCTGAGCCTTTGTTTAACTCCTCTTCCTGGTGGGAAATGAGAGTTAAATTTGCCCGTCCAGACACCTCCAGCTAGTCTCTCATTGGTTCTCCCTATTCCTGTTCATTTCCCGCAGAAATTGCAAACTGGGCCAAACACGACGTTAAAGGCACTGACTCTCCAAGTGGGGAGAGTGTTAGTAAAGCGTCTGGAATGTTGCACCCGAGTACCAGGGGACGAAAACTGAGACACATTTGAACACGTTTCCCGATCACACGGTGGATCATACTCTGGGTTCCATATGCATGTTTTAGCTGAAGGAAGAATCCCTTAAACCTGGAGAGTTGAGACCCATGGAATGGGTACCATGCTATATGACTTCAAAGGGTCTTCATTTGCTCACCGAACCTCACCAATCCTATCACTGCTGCATTTATGCTGCTGTACACACGCTTGATTCTCTTTCAGAGACATGTAAATCCATAGGTTTTAAGATTCTTACTAGTCAGGTATATTCTTAGGCGTTTAATATGGGGTGCTGCGTCCACTTCGTTGAGCAAGGAGTAGCTCTTGTCTATTACATATTTGGCTTATGGAACGGTATCTGTGCTAATTTCAATCTCTGGTTTCATGCAGCAACCCAACTCACCTTTCCCCTTAAGCAAGCATAAGTTGGTTTTCTACATTTGAGACCCTGTTCTGTTTTGTAATTCAGTTCCTGGGTAGCCAAGTTTACATTCCGTGTATTAGTGATACCTTATGATATTTCTTTTTCTGTGTGACTTATTTCTCTTAGAATCATCGTACCTGAGTCCACTCATTATGCTGCTACGGACCTGATGACATAGTTTTCATTGCTGACTGATATTGCATTGTACGTAAGTACCACAAATTCTTTATTCATTTTTCGCCTTCTGTGATATTGAACTTGTACCATAAATGAGGTTCTTGTAAACAGAGCCGTCCCAAACTTTGGGGTGGCTGTGTCTTTTTGATTTGAATTTCCCTAAGCTATAGGAGCATAAGTGGAAGTGCCCTAGGCTCTGTTGCTTTGTTTTTTAGATGTTTCAGGAAACACCATACACTTCTCCAGAGTGGCTGTTGGCAATTTACATCCCGCCCATCAGCATAACAAGGCTCCCAGTTCTCCATGGCCTGTCCTGCCTTTCTGGATTTTACACTTTTTTCAGATGGCCCTTTTGCCCGGGGGGCAGTGAGACTTCATTGTAGTGCAGATTTCCTTTGCAAGCTTGCTTGGTTGGCCAAAAAGGGCGTATGCGTTTTTTCCTGAATATATTCAGGAAAAAACGCATACGCCCTTTTTGGCCAAGTGCATCATTGTGGACGTTCTGCCTCTTTTCCTATGCTTTTCATGCAATTCCAGTCTACCTCCTGAAATCGGTGTCCTGCAATTCTGCCCCGCTTTCAAGTGCTCTTGGCAGCCTTACTTCAATATATTTTTGGACGATAGCTGTCATTTATAACTCTGCAGGTTTGTGAATGACAGTGCCCCTGAGCTCCTTTCTTCAGCTCACTTTATTGTGAGCTGGCCGCAACACTGCAGGATTGCTTCAGGCCCTAGTGTGGTTCCGGCACGGCAAGCTGAGCCTTTGGTTAATTCCTCTTCCTGGTGGGAAATGAGAGTTAAATTTGCCCGTCCAGACACCTCCAGCTAGTCTCTCATTGGTTCTCCCTATTCCTGTTCATTTCCCGCAGAAATTGCAAACTGGGCCAAACAGGAGGTTAAAGGCACTGACTCTCCAAGTGGGGAGAGTGTTAGTAAAGCGTCTGGAATGTTGCACCCGAGTACCAGGGGACTTAAACTGAGACATATTTGAACACGTTTCCCGATCACACGGTGAATCATACTCTGGGTTTCACATGCATGTTTTAGCTGAAGGAAGAATCCCTTAAACCTGGAGAGATGAGACCGATGGAATGGGTACCATGCAATATGACTTCAAAGTGTCTGCATTTGCTCACCAAACCTCACCAATCCTATCACTGCTGCGTTTATGCTGCTGTACACACCCTTGATTCTCTTTTGGAGACATGAAAATCCATAGGTTTTTAGATTCTTACTAGTCAGGTATATTCTTAGGCGTTTAATATGGGGTGTTGAGTCCACTTCGTTGAGGAAGCAGTAGCTCTTGTCTATTACATATTTGGCTTATGGAACGGTATCTGTGCTAATTTCAATCTCTGGTTTTATGTAGCACCCCAACTCACCTTTCCCCTTAAGCAAGCATAAGTTGGTTTTCTACATTTGAGACCCTGTTCTGTTTTGTAATTCAGTTCCTGGGTAGCCAAGTTTACATTCCGTGTATTACTGATACCTTATGATATTTCTTTTTCTGTGTGACTTATTTCTCTTAGAATCATCGTACCTGAGTCCACTCATTATGCTGCTACGGGTCTGATGACATAGATTTCATTGCTGAGTGATATTGCATTGTACATAAGTACCACAAATTCTTTATTCATTTTTCGCTTTCTGTGATATTGAACTTGTACCATAAACGAGGATCTTGTAAACAGAGCCGTCCCAAACTTTGGGGTGGCTCTGTCTTTTTGATTTTACTTTCCCTAAGCTATAGGAGCATAAGTGGAAGTGCCCTAGGCTCTGTTGCTTTGTTTTTTAGATGTTTCAGGAAACACCATACACTTCTCCAGAGTGGCTGTTGGCAATTTACATCCCGCCCATCAGCATAACAAGGCTCCCAGTTCTCCATGGCCTGTCCTGCCTTTCTGGATTTTACACTTTTTTCAGATGGCCCTTTTGCCCGTGGGGCAGTGAGACTTCATTGTAGTGCAGATTTCCTTTGCAAGCTTGCTTGGTTGGCCAAAAAGGGCGTATGCGTTTTTTCCTGAATATATTCAGGAAAAAACGCATACACCCTTTTTGGCCAAGTGCATCATTGTGGACGTTCTGCCTCTTTTCCTATGCTTTTCATGCAATTCCAGTCTACCTCCTGAAATCGGTGTCCTGCAATTCTGCCCCGCTTTCAAGTGCTCTTGGCAGCCTTACTTCAATATATTTTTGGACGATAGCTGTCATTTATTACTCTGCAGGTTTGTGAATGACAGTGCCCCTGAGCTCCTTTCTTCAGCTCTCTTTCTTGTGAGCTGGCCGCAACACCGCAGGATTGCTTCAGGGCCTAGTGTGGTTCCGGCATGGCAAGCTGAGCCTTTGGTTAATTCCTCTTCCTGGTGGGAAATGAGAGTTAAATTTGCCCGTCCAGACACCTCCAGCTAGTCTCTCATTGGTTCTCCCTATTCCTGTTCATTTCCCGCAGAAATTGCAAACTGGGCCAAACAGGAGGTTAAAGGCACTGACTCTCCAAGTGGGGAGAGTGTTAGTAAAGCGTCTGGAATGTTGCACCCGAGTACCAGGGGACGAAAACTGAGACACATTTGAACACGTTTCCCGATCACACGGTGGATCATACTCTGGGTTCCACATGCATGTTTTAGCTGAAGGAGGAATCCCTTAAACCTGCAGAGTTGTGACCCATGGAATGGGTACCATGCAATATGACTTCAAAGGGTCTGCATTTGCTCACCGAACCTCACCAATCCTATCACTGCTGCGTTTATGCTGCTGTACACATGCTTGATTCCCTTTCGGAGACATGTAAATCCATAGGTTTTAAGATTCTTACTAGTCAGGTATATTCTTAGGCGTTTAATATGGGGTGTTGAGTCCACTTCGTTGAGGAAGGAGTAGCTCTTGTCTATTAAATATTTGGCTTATGGAACGGTATCTGTGCTAATTTCAATCTCTGGTTTTATGCAGCACCCCAACTCACCTTTCCCCTTAAGCAAGCATAAGTTGGTTTTCTACATTTGAGACCCTGTTCTGTTTTGTAATTCATTTCCTAGGTAGCCAAGTTTACATTCCGTGTATTAGTGATACCTTATGATATTTCTTTTTCTGTGTGACTTATTTCTCTTAGAATCATCGTACCTGAGTCCACTCATTATGCTGCTACGGGTCTGATGACATAGATTTCATTGCTGAGTGATATTGCATTGTACGTAAGTACCACAAATTCTTTATTCATTTTTCGCTTTCTGTGATATTGAACTTGTACCATAAACGAGGATCTTGTAAACAGAGCCGTCCCAAACTTTGGGGTGGCTCTGTCTTTTTGATTTTACTTTCCCTAAGCTATAGGAGCATAAGTGGAAGTGCCCTAGGCTCTGTTGCTTTGTTTTTTAGATGTTTCAGGAAACACCATACACTTCTCCAGAGTGGCTGTTGGCAATTTACATCCCGCCCATCAGCATAACAAGGCTCCCAGTTCTCCATGGCCTGTCCTGCCTTTCTGGATTTTACACTTTTTTCAGATGGCCCTTTTGCCTGTGGGGCAGTGAGACTTCATTGTAGTGCAGATTTCCTTTGCAAGCTTGCTTGGTTGGCCAAAAAGGGCGTATGCGTTTTTTCCTGAATATATTCAGGAAAAAACGCATACGCCCTTTTTGGCCAAGTGCATCATTGTGGACGTTCTGCCTCTTTTCCTATGCTTTTCATGCAATTCCAGTCTACCTCCTGAAATCGGTGTCCTGCAATTCTGCCCCGCTTTCAAGTGCTCTTGGCAGCCTTACTTCAATATATTTTTGGACGATAGCTGTCATTTATTACTCTGCAGGTTTGTGAATGACAGTGCCCCTGAGCTCCTTTCTTCAGCTCTCTTTCTTGTGAGCTGGCCGCAACACCGCAGGATTGCTTCAGGGCCTAGTGTGGTTCCGGCATGGCAAGCTGAGCCTTTGGTTAATTCCTCTTCCTGGTGGGAAATGAGAGTTAAATTTGCCCGTCCAGACACCTCCAGCTAGTCTCTCATTGGTTCTCCCTATTCCTGTTCATTTCCCGCAGAAATTGCAAACTGGGCCAAACAGGAGGTTAAAGGCACTGACTCTCCAAGTGGGGAGAGTGTTAGTAAAGCGTCTGGAATGTTGCACCCGAGTACCAGGGGACGACAACTGAGACACATTTGAACACGTTTCCCGATCACACGGTGGATCATACTCTGGGTTCCACATGCATGTTTTAGCTGAAGGAGGAATCCCTTAAACCTGCAGAGTTGTGACCCATGGAATGGGTACCATGCAATATGACTTCAAAGGGTCTGCATTTGCTCACCGAACCTCACCAATCCTATCACTGCTGCGTTTATGCTGCTGTACACATGCTTGATTCCCTTTCGGAGACATGTAAATCCATAGGTTTTAAGATTCTTACTAGTCAGGTATATTCTTAGGCGTTTAATATGGGGTGTTGAGTCCACTTCGTTGAGGAAGGAGTAGCTCTTGTCTATTAAATATTTGGCTTATGGAACGGTATCTGTGCTAATTTCAATCTCTGGTTTTATGCAGCACCCCAACTCACCTTTCCCCTTAAGCAAGCATAAGTTGGTTTTCTACATTTGAGACCCTGTTCTGTTTTGTAATTCATTTCCTAGGTAGCCAAGTTTACATTCCGTGTATTAGTGATACCTTATGATATTTCTTTTTCTGTGTGACTTATTTCTCTTAGAATCATCGTACCTGAGTCCACTCATTATGCTGCTATGGGCCTGATGACATAGATTTCATTGCTGAGTGATATTGCATTGTACGTAAGTACCACAAATTCTTTATTCATTTTTCGCTTTCTGTGATATTGAACTTGTACCATAAACGAGGTTCTTGTAAACAGAGCCGTCCCAAACTTTGGGGTGGCTGTGTCTTTTTGATTTTAATTTCCCTAAGCTATAGGAGCATAAGTGGAAGTGCCCTAGGCTCTGTTGCTTTGTTTTTTAGATGTTTCAGGAAACACCATACACTTCTCCAGAGTGGCTGTTGGCAATTTACATCCCGCCCATCAGCATAACAAGGCTCCCAGTTCTCCATGGCCTGTCCTGCCTTTCTGGATTTTACACTTTTTTCAGATGGCCCTTTTGCCCGGGGGGCAGTGAGACTTCATTGTAGTGCAGATTTCCTTTGCAAGCTTGCTTGGTTGGCCAAAAAGGGCGTATGCGTTTTTTCCTGAATATATTCAGGAAAAAACGCATACGCCCTTTTTGGCCAAGTGCATCATTGTGGACGTTCTGCCTCTTTTCCTATGCTTTTCATGCAATTCCAGTCTACCTCCTGAAATCGGTGTCCTGCAATTCTGCCCCGCTTTCAAGTGCTCTTGGCAGCCTTACTTCAATATATTTTTGGACGATAGCTGTCATTTATAACTCTGCAGGTTTGTGAATGACAGTTCCCCTGAGCTCCTTTGTTCAACTCGCTTTCTTGTGAGCTGGCCGCAACACCGCAAGATTGCTTCAGGCCCTAGTGTGGTTCCGGCACGGCAAGCTGAGCCTTTGGTTAATTCCTCTTCCTGGTGGGAAATGAGAGTTAAATTTGCCCGTCCAGACACCTCCAGCTAGTCTCTCATTGGTTCTCCCTATTCCTGTTCATTTCCCGCAGAAATTGCAAACTGGGCCAAACAGGAGGTTAAAGGCACTGACTCTCCAAGTGGGGAGAGTGTTAGTAAAGCGTCTGGAATGTTGCACCCGAGTACCAGGGGACAAAAACTGAGACACATTTGAACACGTTTCCCGATCACACGGTGGATCATACTCTGGGTTCCACATGCATGTTTTAGCTGAAGGAGGAATCCCTTAAACCTGCAGAGTTGTGACCCATGGAATGGGTACCATGCAATATGACTTCAAAGGGTCTGCATTTGCTCACCGAACCTCACCAATCCTATCACTGCTGCGTTTATGCTGCTGTACACATGCTTGATTCCCTTTCGGAGACATGTAAATCCATAGGTTTTAAGATTCTTACTAGTCAGGTATATTCTTAGGCGTTTAATATGGGGTGTTGAGTCCACTTCGTTGAGGAAGGAGTAGCTCTTGTCTATTACATATTTGGCTTATGGAACGGTATCTGTGCTAATTTCAATCTCTGGTTTTATGCAGCACCCCAACTCACCTTTCCCCTTAAGCAAGCATAAGTTGGTTTTCTACATTTGAGACCCTGTTCTGTTTTGTAATTCAGTTCCTGGGTAGCCAAGTTTACATTCCGTGTATTAGTGATACCTTATGATATTTCTTTTTCTGTGTGACTTATTTCTCTTAGAATCATCGTACCTGAGTCCACTCATTATGCTGCTACGGGTCTGATGACATAGATTTCATTGCTGAGTGATATTGCATTGTACGTAAGTACCACAAATTCTTTATTCATTTTTCGCTTTCTGTGATATTGAACTTGTACCATAAACGAGGATCTTGTAAACAGAGCCGTCCCAAACTTTGGGGTGGCTCTGTCTTTTTGATTTTACTTTCCCTAAGCTATAGGAGCATAAGTGGAAGTGCCCTAGGCTCTGTTGCTTTGTTTTTTAGATGTTTCAGGAAACACCATACACTTCTCCAGAGTGGCTGTTGGCAATTTACATCCCGCCCATCAGCATAACAAGGCTCCCAGTTCTCCATGGCCTGTCCTGCCTTTCTGGATTTTACACTTTTTTCAGATGGCCCTTTTGCCCGGGGGGCAGTGAGACTTCATTGTAGTGCAGATTTCCTTTGCAAGCTTGCTTGGTTGGCCAAAAAGGGCGTATGCGTTTTTTCCTGAATATATTCAGGAAAAAACGCATACGCCCTTTTTGGCCAAGTGCATCATTGTGGACGTTCTGCCTCTTTTCCTATGCTTTTCATGCAATTCCAGTCTACCTCCTGAAATCGGTGTCCTGCAATTCTGCCCCGCTTTCAAGTGCTCTTGGCAGCCTTACTTCAATATATTTTTGGACGATAGCTGTCATTTATAACTCTGCAGGTTTGTGAATGACAGTTCCCCTGAGCTCCTTTGTTCAACTCGCTTTCTTGTGAGCTGGCCGCAACACCCCAAGATTGCTTCAGGCCCTAGTGTGGTTCCGGCACGGCAAGCTGAGCCTTTGGTTAATTCCTCTTCCTGGTGGGAAATGAGAGTTAAATTTGCCCGTCCAGACACCTCCAGCTAGTCTCTCATTGGTTCTCCCTATTCCTGTTCATTTCCCGCAGAAATTGCAAACTGGGCCAAACAGGAGGTTAAAGGCACTGACTCTCCAAGTGGGGAGAGTGTTAGTAAAGCGTCTCGAATGTTGCACCCGAGTACCAGGGGACTTAAACTGAGACATATTTGAACACGTTTCCCGATCACACGGTGGATCATACTCTGGGTTCCACATGCATGTTTTAGCTGAAGGAAGAATCCCTTAAACCTGGAGAGATGAGACCCATGGAATGGGTACCATGCAATATGACTTCAAAGGGTCTGCATTTGCTCACCGAACCTCATCAATCCTATCACTGCTGCGTTTATGCTGCTGTACACACGCTTGATTCTCTTTTGGAGACATGAAAATCCATAGGTTTTTAGATTCTTACTAGTCAGGTATATTCTTAGGCGTTTAATATGGGGTGTTGAGTCCACTTCGTTGAGGAAGGAGTAGCTCTTGTCTATTATATATTTGGCTTATGGAACGGTATCTGTGCTAATTTCAATCTCTGGTTTTATGCAGCACCCCAACTCACCTTTCCCCTTAAGCAAGCATAAGTTGGTTTTCTACATTTGAGACCCTGTTCTGTTTTGTAATTCTGTTCCTGGGTAGCCAAGTTTACATTCCGTGTATTAGTGATACCTTATGATATTTCTTTTTCTGTGTGACTTATTTCTCTTAGAATCATCGTACCTGAGTCCACTCATTATGCTGCTATGGGCCTGATGACATAGATTTCATTGCTGAGTGATATTGCATTGTACGTAAGTACCACAAATTCTTTATTCATTTTTCGCTTTCTGTGATATTGAACTTGTACCATAAACGAGGTTCTTGTAAACAGAGCCGTCCCAAACTTTGGGGTGGCTGTGTCTTTTTGATTTTAATTTCCCTAAGCTATAGGAGCATAAGTGGAAGTGCCCTAGGCTCTGTTGCTTTGTTTTTTAGATGTTTCAGGAAACACCATACACTTCTCCAGAGTGGCTGTTGGCAATTTACATCCCGCCCATCAGCATAACAAGGCTCCCAGTTCTCCATGGCCTGTCCTGCCTTTCTGGATTTTACACTTTTTTCAGATGGCCCTTTTGCCCGGGGGGCAGTGAGACTTCATTGTAGTGCAGATATCCTTTGCAAGCTTGCTTGGTTGGCCAAAAAGGGCGTATGCGTTTTTTCCTGAATATATTCAGGAAAAAACGCATACGCCCTTTTTGGCCAAGTGCATCATTGTGGACGTTCTGCCTCTTTTCCTATGCTTTTCATGCAATTCCAGTCTACCTCCTGAAATCGGTGTCCTGCAATTCTGCCCCGCTTTCAAGTGCTCTTGGCAGCCTTACTTCAATATATTTTTGGACGATAGCTGTCATTTATAACTCTGCAGGTTTGTAAATGACAGTGCCCCTGAGGTCCTTTCTTCAACTCTCTTTATTGTGAGCTGGCCGCAACACCGCAGGATTGCTTCAGGTCCTAGTGTGGTTCCGGCATGGCAAGCTGAGCCTTTGGTTAATTCCTCTTCCTGGTGGGAAATGAGAGTTAAATTTGCCCGTCCAGACACCTCCAGCTAGTCTCTCATTGGTTCTCCCTATTCCTGTTCATTTCCCGCAGAAATTGCAAACTGGG
Source organism: Lagenorhynchus albirostris (assembly GCF_949774975.1). NCBI lineage: Eukaryota > Metazoa > Chordata > Mammalia > Artiodactyla > Delphinidae > Lagenorhynchus > Lagenorhynchus albirostris. Next base: position 105,068,204 of record NC_083095.1, on the reverse strand, counting down.
CAAAACACGACGTTAAAGGCACTGACTCTCCAAGTGGGGAGAGTGTTAGTAAAGCGTCTGGAATGTTGCACCCGAGTACCAGGGGACGAAAACTGAGACACATTTGAACACGTTTCCCGATCACACGGTGGATCATACTCTGGGTTCCACATGCATGTTTTAGCTGAAGGAAGAATCCCTTAAACCTGGAGAGTTGAGACCCATGGAATGGGTACCATGCAATATGACTTCAAAGGGTCTGCATTTGCTCACCGAACCTCACCAATCCTATCACTGCTGCGTTTATGCTGCTGTACACACGCTTGATTCTCTTTCGGAGACATGTAAATCCATAGGTTTTAAGATTCTTACTAGTCAGCTATATTGTTAGGCGTTTAATATGGGGTGTTGAGTGCACTTCGTTGAGCAAGGAGTAGCTCTTGTCTATTACATATTTGGCTTATGGAACGGTATCTGTGCTAATTTCAATCTCTGGTTTTATGCAGCACCCCAACTCACCTTTCCCCTTAAGCAAGCATAAGTTGGTTTTCTACATTTGAGACCCTGTTCTGTTTTGTAATTCAGTTCCTGGGTAGCCAAGTTTACATTCCGTGTATTAGTGATACCTTATGATATTTCTTTTTCTGTGTGACTTATTTCTCTTAGAATCATCGTACCTGAGTCCCCTCATTATGCTGCTACGGGCCTGATGACATAGATTTCATTGCTGAGTGATATTGCATTGTACGTAAGTACCACAAATTCTTTATTCATTTTTCGCTTTCTGTGATATTGAACTTGTACCATAAACGAGGTTCTTGTAAACAGAGCCGTCCCAAACTTTGGGGTGGCTGTGTCTTTTTGATTTGAATTTCCCTAAGCTATAGGAGCATAAGTGGAAGTGCCCTAGGCTCTGTTGCTTTGTTTTTTAGATGTTTCAGGAAACACCATACACTTCTCCAGAGTGGCTGTTGGCAATTTACATCCCGCCCATCAGCATAACAAGGCTCCCAGTTCTCCATGGCCTGTCCTGCCTTTCTGGATTTTACACTTTTTTCAGATGGCCCTTTTGCCCGGGGGGCAGTGAGACTTCATTGTAGTGCAGATTTCCTTTGCAAGCTTGCTTGGTTGGCCAAAAAGGGCGTATGCGTTTTTTCCTGAATATATTCAGGAAAAAACGCATACGCCCTTTTTGGCCAAGTGCATCATTGTGGACGTTCTGCCTCTTTTCCTATGCTTTTCATGCAATTCCAGTCTACCTCCTGAAATCGGTGTCCTGCAATTCTGCCCCGCTTTGAAGTGCTCTTGGCAGCCTTACTTCAATATATTTTTGGACGATAGCTGTCATTTATAACTCTGCAGGTTTGTGAATGACAGTTCCCCTGAGCTCCTTTGTTCAACTCGCTTTCTTGTGAGCTGGCCGCAACACCGCAAGATTGCTTCAGGCCCTAGTGTGGTTCTGGCACGGCAAGCTGAGCCTTTGGTTAATTCCTCTTCCTGGTGGGAAATGAGAGTTAAATTTGCCCGTCCAGACACCTCCAGCTAGTCTCTCATTGGTTCTCCCTATTCCTGTTCATTTCCCGCAGAAATTGCAAACTGGGCCAAACAGGAGGTTAAAGGCACTGACTCTCCAAGTGGGGAGAGTGTTAGTAAAGCGTCTCGAATGTTGCACCCGAGTACCAGGGGACTTAAACTGAGACATATTTGAACACGTTTCCCGATCACACGGTGGATCATACTCTGGGTTCCACATGCATGTTTTAGCTGAAGGAAGAATCCCTTAAACCTGGAGAGATGAGACCCATGGAATGGGTACCATGCAATATGACTTCAAAGGGTCTGCATTTGCTCACCGAACCTCATCAATCCTATCACTGCTGCGTTTATGCTGCTGTACACACGCTTGATTCTCTTTTGGAGACATGAAAATCCATAGGTTTTTAGATTCTTACTAGTCAGGTATATTCTTAGGCGTTTAATATGGGGTGTTGAGTCCACTTCGTTGAGGAAGGAGTAGCTCTTGTCTAGTATATATTTGGCTTATGGAACGGTATCTGTGCTAATTTCAATCTCTGGTTTTATGCAGCACCCCAACTCACCTTTCCCCTTAAGCAAGCATAAGTTGGTTTCTACATTTGAGACCCTGTTCTGTTTTGTAATTCTGTTCCTGGGTAGCCAAGTTTACATTCCGTGTATTAGTGATACCTTATGATATTTCTTTTTCTGTGTGACTTATTTCTCTTAGAATCATCGTACCTGAGTCCACTCATTATGCTGCTATGGGCCTGATGACATAGATTTCATTGCTGAGTGATATTGCATTGTACGTAAGTACCACAAATTCTTTATTCATTTTTCGCTTTCTGTGATATTGAACTTGTACCATAAACGAGGTTCTTGTAAACAGAGCCGTCCCAAACTTTGGGGTGGCTGTGTCTTTTTGATTTTAATTTCCCTAAGCTATAGGAGCATAAGTGGAAGTGCCCTAGGCTCTGTTGCTTTGTTTTTTAGATGTTTCGGGAAACACCATACACTTCTCCAGAGTGGCTGTTGGCAATTTACATCCCGCCCATCAGCATAACAAGGCTCCCAGTTCTCCATGGCCTGTCCTGCCTTTCTGGATTTTACACTTTTTTCAGATGGCCCTTTTGCCCGGGGGGCAGTGAGACTTCATTGTAGTGCAGATTTCCTTTGCAAGCTTGCTTGGTTGGCCAAAAAGGGCGTATGCGTTTTTTCCTGAATATATTCAGGAAAAAACGCATACGCCCTTTTTGGCCAAGTGCATCATTGTGGACGTTCTGCCTCTTTTCCTATGCTTTTCATGCAATTCCAGTCTACCTCCTGAAATCGGTGTCCTGCAATTCTGCCCCGCTTTCAAGTGCTCTTGGCAGCCTTACTTCAATATATTTTTGGACGATAGCTGTCATTTATAACTCTGCAGGTTTGTGAATGACAGTGCCCCTGAGCTCCTTTCTTCAGCTCTCTTTATTGTGAGCTGGCCGCAACACTGCAGGATTGCTTCAGGCCCTAGTGTGGTTCCGGCACAGCAAGCTGAGCCTTTGGTTAATTCCTCTTCCTGGTGGGAAATGAGAGTTAAATTTGCCCGTCCAGACACCTCCAGCTAGTCTCTCATTGGTTCTCCCTATTCCTGTTCATTTCCCGCAGAAATTGCAAACTGGGCCAAACAGGAGGTTAAAGGCACTGACTCTCCAAGTGGGGAGAGTGTTAGTAAAGCGTCTCGAATGTTGCACCCGAGTACCAGGGGACGAAAACTGAGACACATTTGAACACGTTTCCCGATCACACGGTGGATCATACTCTGGGTTCCACATGCATGTTTTAGCTGAAGGAGGAATCCCTTAAACCTGCAGAGTTGTGACCCATGGAATGGGTACCATGCAATATGACTTCAAAGGGTCTGCATTTGCTCACCGAACCTCACCAATCCTATCACTGCTGCGTTTATGCTGCTGTACACATGCTTGATTCCCTTTCGGAGACATGTAAATCCATAGGTTTTAAGATTCTTACTAGTCAGGTATATTCTTAGGCGTTTAATATGGGGTGTTGAGTCCACTTCGTTGAGGAAGGAGTAGCTCTTGTCTATTACATATTTGGCTTATGGAACGGTATCTGTGCTAATTTCAATCTCTGGTTTTATGCAGCACCCCAACTCACCTTTCCCCTTAAGCAAGCATAAGTTGGTTTTCTACATTTGAGACCCTGTTCTGTTTTGTAATTCAGTTCCTGGGTAGCCAAGTTTACATTCCGTGTATTAGTGATACCTTATGATATTTCTTTTTCTGTGTGACTTATTTCTCTTAGAATCATCGTACCTGAGTCCACTCATTATGCTGCTATGGGCCTGATGACATAGATTTCATTGCTGAGTGATATTGCATTGTACGTAAGTACCACAAATTCTTTATTCATTTTTCGCTTTCTGTGATATTGAACTTGTACCATAAACGAGGTTCTTGTAAACAGAGCCGTCCCAAACTTTGGGGTGGCTGTGTCTTTTTGATTTTAATTTCCCTAAGCTATAGGAGCATAAGTGGAAGTGCCCTAGGCTCTGTTGCTTTGTTTTTTAGATGTTTCAGGAAACACCATACACTTCTCCAGAGTGGCTGTTGGCAATTTACATCCCGCCCATCAGCATAACAAGGCTCCCAGTTCTCCATGGCCTGTCCTGCCTTTCTGGATTTTACACTTTTTTCAGATGGCCCTTTTGCCCGGGGGGCAGTGAGACTTCATTGTAGTGCAGATTTCCTTTGCAAGCTTGCTTGGTTGGCCAAAAAGGGCGTATGCGTTTTTTCCTGAATATATTCAGGAAAAAACGCATACGCCCTTTTTGGCCAAGTGCATCATTGTGGACGTTCTGCCTCTTTTCCTATGCTTTTCATGCAATTCCAGTCTACCTCCTGAAATCGGTGTCCTGCAATTCTGCCCCGCTTTCAAGTGCTCTTGGCAGCCTTACTTCAATATATTTTTGGACGATAGCTGTCATTTATAACTCTGCAGGTTTGTGAATGACAGTGCCCCTGAGCTCCTTTCTTCAGCTCTCTTTATTGTGAGCTGGCCGCAACACTGCAGGATTGCTTCAGGCCCTAGTGTGGTTCCGGCACGGCAAGCTGAGCCTTTGGTTAATTCCTCTTCCTGGTGGGAAATGAGAGTTAAATTTGCCCGTCCAGACACCTCCAGCTAGTCTCTCATTGGTTCTCCCTATTCCTGTTTATTTCCCGCAGAAATTGCAAACTGGGCCAAACAGGAGGTTAAAGGCACTGACTCTCCAAGTGGGGAGAGTGTTAGTAAAGCGTCTGGAATGTTGCACCCGAGTACCAGGGGACTTAAACTGAGACATATTTGAACACGTTTCCCGATCACACGGTGGATCATACTCTGGGTTCCACATGCATGTTTTAGCTGAAGGAAGAATCCCTTAAACCTGGAGAGTTGAGACCCATGGAATGGGTACCATGCAATATGACTTCAAAGGGTCTGCATTTGCTCACCGAACCTCACCAATCCTATCACTGCTGCGTTTATGCTTCTGTACACACGCTTGATTCTCTTTTGGAGACATGTAAATGCATAGGTTTTAAGATTCTTACTAGTCAGGTATATTCTTAGGCGTTTAATATGGGGTGTTGAGTCCACTTCATTGAGGAAGGAGTAGCTCTTGTCTATTACATATTTGGCTTATGGAATGGTATCTGTGCTAATTTCAATCTCTGGTTTTATGCAGCACCCCAACTCACCTTTCCCCTTAAGCAAGCATAAGTTGGTTTTCTACATTTGAGACCCTGTTCTGTGTTGTAATTCAGTTCCTGTGTAGCCAAGTTTACATTCCGTGTATTAGTGATACCTTATGATATTTCTTTTTCTGTGTGACTTATTTCTCTTAGAATCATCGTACCTGAGTCCACTCATTATGCTGCTACGGGCCTGATGACATAGATTTCATTGCTGAGTGATATTGCATTGTACGTAAGTACCACAAATTCTTTATTCATTTTTCGCTTTCTGTGATATTGAACTTGTACCATAAACGAGGTTCTTGTAAACAGAGCCGTCCCAAACTTTGGGGTGGCTGTGTCTTTTTGATTTTAATTTCCCTAAGCTATAGGAGCATAAGTGGAAGTGCCCTAGGCTCTGTTGCTTTGTTTTTTAGATGTTTCAGGAAACACCATACACTTCTCCAGAGTGGCTGTTGGCAATTTACATCCCGCATATCAGCATAACAAGGCTCCCAGTTCTCCATGGCCTGTCCTGCCTTTCTGGATTTTACACTTTTTTCAGATGGCCCTTTTGCCCGGGGGGCAGTGAGACTTCATTGTAGTGCAGATTTCCTTTGCAAGCTTGCTTGGTTGGCCAAAAAGGGCGTATGCGTTTTTTCCTGAATATATTCAGGAAAAAACGCATACGCCCTTTTTGGCCAAGTGCATCATTGTGGACGTTCTGCCTCTTTTCCTATGCTTTTCATGCAATTCCAGTCTACCTCCTGAAATCGGTGTCCTGCAATTCTGCCCCGCTTTCAAGTCCTCTTGGCAGCCTTACTTCAATATATTTTTGGACGATAGCTGTCATTTATAACTCTGCAGGTTTGTGAATGACAGTGCCCCTGAGATCCTTTCTTCAACTCTCTTTATTGTGAGCTGGCCGCAACACCGCAGGATTGCTTCAGGCCCTAGTGTGGTTCCGGCACGGCAAGCTGAGCCTTTGGTTAATTCCTCTTCCTGGTGGGAAATGAGAGTTAAATTTGCCCGTCCAGACACCTCCAGCTAGTCTCTCATTGGTTCTCCCTATTCCTGTTCATTTCCCGCAGAAATTGCAAACTGGGCCAAACAGGAGGTTAAAGGCACTGACTCTCCAAGTGGGGAGAGTGTTAGTAAAGCGTCTGGAATGTTGCACCCGAGTACCAGGGACGAAAACTGAGACACATTTGAACACGTTTCCCGATCACACGGTGGATCATACTCTGGGTTCCACATGCATGTTTTAGCTGAAGGAAGAATCCCTTAAACCTGGAGAGTTGAGACCCATGGAATGGGTACCATGAAATATGACTTCAAAGGGTCTGCATTTGCTCACCGAACCTAACCAATCCAATCACTGCTGCGTTTATGCTGCTGTACACACGCTTGATTCTCTTTCGGAGACATGTAAATCCATAGGTTTTAAGATTCTTACTAGTCAGGTATATCCTTAGGCGTTTAATATGGGGTGCTGCGTCCACTTCGTTGAGCAAGGAGTAGCTCTTGTCTATTACATATTTGGCTTATGGAACGGTATCTGTGCTAATTTCAATCTCTGGTTTTATGCAGCACCCCAACTCACCTTTCCCTTAAGCAAGCATAAGTTGGTTTTCAACATTTGAGACCCTGTTCTGTTTTGTAATTCAGTTCCTGTGTAGCCAAGTTTACATTCCGTGTATTAGTGATACCTTATGATATTTCTTTTTCTGTGTGACATATTTCACTTAGAATCATCGTATCTGAATCCACTCATTATGCTGCTACGGGCCTGATGACATAGATTTCATTGCTGAGTGGTATTGAATTGTACGTAAGTACCACAAATTCTTTATTCATTTTTCGCTTTCTGTGATAATGAACTTGTACCATAAACGAGGTTCTTGTAAACAGAGCCGTCCCAAACTTTGGGGTGGCTGTGTCTTTTTGATTTTAATTTCCCTAAGCTATAGGAGCATAAGTGGAAGTGCCCTAGGCTCTGTTGCTTTGTTTTTTAGATGTTTCAGGAAACACCATACACTTCTCCAGAGTGGCTGTTGGCAATTTACATCCCGCCCATCAGCATAACAAGGCTCCCAGTTCTCCATGGCCTGTCCTGCCTTTCTGGATTTTACACTTTTTTTAGATGGCCCTTTTGCCTGTGGGGCAGTGAGACTTCATTGTAGTGCAGATTTCCTTTGCAAGCTTGCTTGGTTGGCCAAAAAGGGCGTATGCGTTTTTTCCTGAATATATTCAGGAAAAAACGCATACGCCCTTTTTGGCCAAGTGCATCATTGTGGACGTTCTGCCTCTTTTCCTATGCTTTTCATGCAATTCCAGTCTACCTACTGAAATCGGTTTCCTGCAATTCTGCCCCGCTTTCAAGTCCTCTTGGCAGCCTTACTTCAATATATTTTTGGACGAGAGCTGTCATTTATAACTCTGCAGGTTTGTGAATGACAGTGCCCCTGAGCTCCTTTGTTCAACTCGCTTTCTTGTGAGCTGGCCGCAACACCGCAAGATTGCTTCAGGCCCTAGTGTGGTTCCGGCACGGCAAGCTGAGCCTTTGGTTAACTCCTCTTCCTGGTGGGAAATGAGAGTTAAATTTGCCCGTCCAGACACCTCCAGCTAGTCTCTCATTGGTTCTCCCTATTCCTGTTCATTTCCCGCAGAAATTGCAAACTGGGCCAAACACGACGTTAAAGGCACTGACTCTCCAAGTGGGGAGAGTGTTAGTAAAGCATCTGGAATGTTGCACCCGAGTACCAGGGGACGAAAACTGAGACACATTTGAACACGTTTCCCGATCACACGGTGGATCATACTCTGGGTTCCATATGCATGTTTTAGCTGAAGGAAGAATCCCTTAAACCTGGAGAGTTGAGACCCATGGAATGGGTACCATGCTATATGACTTCAAAGGGTCTGCATTTGCTCACCGAACCTCAACAATCCTATCACTGCTGCGTTTATGCTGCTGTACACACGCTTGATTCTCTTTTGGAGACATGTAAATCCATAGGTTTTAAGATTCTTACTAGTCAGCTATATTCTTAGGCGTTTAATATGGGGTGTTGAGTGCACTTCGTTGAGCAAGGAGTAGCTCTTGTCTATTACATATTTGGCTTATGGAACGGTATCTGTGCTAATTTCAATCTCTGGTTTTATGCAGCACCCCAACTCACCTTTCCCCTTAAGCAAGCATAAGTTGGTTTTCTACATTTGAGACCCTGTTCTGTTTTGTAATTCAGTTCCTGGGTAGCCAAGTTTACATTCCGTGTATTAGTGATACCTTATGATATTTCTTTTTCTGTGTGACTTATTTCTCTTAGAATCATCGTACCTGAGTCCACTCATTATGCTGCTACAGGCCTGATGACATAGATTTCATTGCTGAGTGATATTGCATTGTACGTAAGTACCACAAATTCTTTATTCATTTTTCGCTTTCTGTGATATTGAACTTGTACCATAAACGAGGTTCTTGTAAACAGAGCCGTCCCAAACTTTGGGGTGGCTGTGTCTTTTTGATTTGAATTTCCCTAAGCTATAGGAGCATAAGTGGAAGTGCCCTAGGCTCTGTTGCTTTGTTTTTTAGATGTTTCAGGAAACACCATACACTTCTCCAGAGTGGCTGTTGGCAATTTACATCCCGCCCATCAGCATAACAAGGCTCCCAGTTCTCCATGGCCTGTCCTGCCTTTCTGGATTTTACACTTTTTTCAGATGGCCCTTTTGCCCGGGGGGCAGTGAGACTTCATTGTAGTGCAGATATCCTTTGCAAGCTTGCTTGGTTGGCCAAAAAGGGCGTATGCGTTTTTTGCTGAATATATTCAGGAAAAAACGCATACGCCCTTTTTGGCCAAGTGCATCATTGTGGACGTTCTGCCTCTTTTCCTATGCTTTTCATGCAATTCCAGTCTACCTCCTGAAATCGGTTTCCTGCAATTCTGCCCCGCTTTCAAGTGCTCTTTGCAGCCTTACTTCAATATATTTTTGGACGATAGCTGTCATTTATAACTCTGCAGGTTTGTGAATGACAGTGCCCCTGAGGTCCTTTCTTCAACTCTCTTTATTGTGAGCTGGCCGCAACACCGCAGGATTGCTTCAGGCCCTAGTGTGGTTCCGGCACGGCAAGCTGAGCCTTTGTTTAACTCCTCTTCCTGGTGGGAAATGAGAGTTAAATTTGCCCGTCCAGACACCTCCAGCTAGTCTCTCATTGGTTCTCCCTATTCCTGTTCATTTCCCGCAGAAATTGCAAACTGGGCCAAACACGACGTTAAAGGCACTGACTCTCCAAGTGGGGAGAGTGTTAGTAAAGCGTCTGGAATGTTGCACCCGAGTACCAGGGGACGAAAACTGAGACACATTTGAACACGTTTCCCGATCACACGGTGGATCATACTCTGGGTTCCATATGCATGTTTTAGCTGAAGGAAGAATCCCTTAAACCTGGAGAGTTGAGACCCATGGAATGGGTACCATGCTATATGACTTCAAAGGGTCTTCATTTGCTCACCGAACCTCACCAATCCTATCACTGCTGCATTTATGCTGCTGTACACACGCTTGATTCTCTTTCAGAGACATGTAAATCCATAGGTTTTAAGATTCTTACTAGTCAGGTATATTCTTAGGCGTTTAATATGGGGTGCTGCGTCCACTTCGTTGAGCAAGGAGTAGCTCTTGTCTATTACATATTTGGCTTATGGAACGGTATCTGTGCTAATTTCAATCTCTGGTTTCATGCAGCAACCCAACTCACCTTTCCTCTTAAGCAAGCATAAGTTGGTTTTCTACATTTGAGACCCTGTTCTGTTTTGTAATTCTGTTCCTGGGTAGCCAAGTTTACATTCCGTGTATTAGTGATACCTTATGATATTTCTTTTTCTGTGTGACTTATTTCTCTTAGAATCATCGTACCTGAGTCCACTCATTATGCTGCTACGGACCTGATGACATAGTTTTCATTGCTGACTGATATTGCATTGTACGTAAGTACCACAAATTCTTTATTCATTTTTCGCCTTCTGTGATATTGAACTTGTACCATAAATGAGGTTCTTGTAAACAGAGCCGTCCCAAACTTTGGGGTGGCTGTGTCTTTTTGATTTGAATTTCCCTAAGCTATAGGAGCATAAGTGGAAGTGCCCTAGGCTCTGTTGCTTTGTTTTTTAGATGTTTCAGGAAACACCATACACTTCTCCAGAGTGGCTGTTGGCAATTTACATCCCGCCCATCAGCATAACAAGGCTCCCAGTTCTCCATGGCCTGTCCTGCCTTTCTGGATTTTACACTTTTTTCAGATGGCCCTTTTGCCCGGGGGGCAGTGAGACTTCATTGTAGTGCAGATTTCCTTTGCAAGCTTGCTTGGTTGGCCAAAAAGGGCGTATGCGTTTTTTCCTGAATATATTCAGGAAAAAACGCATACGCCCTTTTTGGCCAAGTGCATCATTGTGGACGTTCTGCCTCTTTTCCTATGCTTTTCATGCAATTCCAGTCTACCTCCTGAAATCGGTGTCCTGCAATTCTGCCCCGCTTTCAAGTGCTCTTGGCAGCCTTACTTCAATATATTTTTGGACGATAGCTGTCATTTATAACTCTGCAGGTTTGTGAATGACAGTGCCCCTGAGCTCCTTTCTTCAGCTCACTTTATTGTGAGCTGGCCGCAACACTGCAGGATTGCTTCAGGCCCTAGTGTGGTTCCGGCACGGCAAGCTGAGCCTTTGGTTAATTCCTCTTCCTGGTGGGAAATGAGAGTTAAATTTGCCCGTCCAGACACCTCCAGCTAGTCTCTCATTGGTTCTCCCTATTCCTGTTCATTTCCCGCAGAAATTGCAAACTGGGCCAAACAGGAGGTTAAAGGCACTGACTCTCCAAGTGGGGAGAGTGTTAGTAAAGCGTCTGGAATGTTGCACCCGAGTACCAGGGGACTTAAACTGAGACATATTTGAACACGTTTCCCGATCACACGGTGAATCATACTCTGGGTTTCACATGCATGTTTTAGCTGAAGGAAGAATCCCTTAAACCTGGAGAGTTGAGACCGATGGAATGGGTACCATGCAATATGACTTCAAAGTGTCTGCATTTGCTCACCAAACCTCACCAATCCTATCACTGCTGCGTTTATGCTGCTGTACACACCCTTGATTCTCTTTTGGAGACATGAAAATCCATAGGTTTTTAGATTCTTACTAGTCAGGTATATTCTTAGGCGTTTAATATGGGGTGTTGAGTCCACTTCGTTGAGGAAGGAGTAGCTCTTGTCTATTACATATTTGGCTTATGGAACGGTATCTGTGCTAATTTCAATCTCTGGTTTTATGCAGCACCCCAACTCACCTTTCCCCTTAAGCAAGCATAAGTTGGTTTTCTACATTTGAGACCCTGTTCTGTTTTGTAATTCTGTTCCTGGGTAGCCAAGTTTACATTCCGTGTATTAGTGATACCTTATGATATTTCTTTTTCTGTGTGACTTATTTCTCTTAGAATCATCGTACCTGAGTCCACTCATTATGCTGCTATGGGCCTGATGACATAGATTTCATTGCTGAGTGATATTGCATTGTACGTAAGTACCACAAATTCTTTATTCATTTTTCGCTTTCTGTGATATTGAACTTGTACCATAAACGAGGTTCTTGTAAACAGAGCCGTCCCAAACTTTGGGGTGGCTGTGTCTTTTTTATTTTAATTTCCCTAAGCTATAGGAGCATAAGTGGAAGTGCCCTAGGCTCTGTTGCTTTGTTTTTTAGATGTTTCAGGAAACACCATACACTTCTCCAGAGTGGCTGTTGGCAATTTACATCCCGCCCATCAGCATAACAAGGCTCACAGTTCTCCATGGCCTGTCCTGCCTTTCTGGATTTTACACTTTTTTCAGATGGCCCTTTTGCCCGGGGGGCAGTGAGACTTCATTGTAGTGCAGATTTCCTTTGCAAGCTTGCTTGGTTGGCCAAAAAGGGCGTATGCGTTTTTTCCTGAATATATTCAGGAAAAAACGCATATGCCCTTTTTGGCCAAGTGCATCATTGTGGACGTTCTGCCTCTTTTCCTATGCTTTTCATGCAATTCCAGTCTACCTCCTGAAATCGGTGTCCTGCAATTCTGCCCCGCTTTCAAGTGCTCTTGGCAGCCTTACTTCAATATATTTTTGGACGATAGCTGTCATTTATAACTCTGCAGGTTTGTGAATGACAGTTCCCCTGAGCTCCTTTGTTCAACTCGCTTTCTTGTGAGCTGGCCGCAACACCCCAAGATTGCTTCAGGCCCTAGTGTGGTTCCGGCACGGCAAGCTGAGCCTTTGGTTAATTCCTCTTCCTGGTGGGAAATGAGAGTTAAATTTGCCCGTCCAGACACCTCCAGCTAGTCTCTCATTGGTTCTCCCTATTCCTGTTCATTTCCCGCAGAAATTGCAAACTGGGCCAAACAGGAGGTTAAAGGCACTGACTCTCCAAGTGGGCAGAGTGTTAGTAAAGCGTCTGGAATGTTGCACCCGAGTACCAGGGGACTTAAACTGAGACATATTTGAACACGTTTCCCGATCACACGGTGGATCATACTCTGGGTTCCACATGCATGTTTTAGCTGAAGGAAGAATCCCTTAAACCTGGAGAGATGAGACCCATGGAATGGGTACCATGCAATATGACTTCAAAGGGTCTGCATTTGCTCACCAAACCTCACCAATCCTATCACTGCTGCGTTTATGCTGCTGTACACACCCTTGATTCTCTTTTGGAGACATGAAAATCCATAGGTTTTTAGATTCTTACTAGTCAGGTATATTCTTAGGCGTTTAATATGGGGTGTTGAGTCCACTTCGTTGAGGAAGGAGTAGCTCTTGTCTATTACATATTTGGCTTATGGAACGGTATCTGTGCTAATTTCAATCTCTGGTTTTATGCAGCACCCCAACTCACCTTTCCCCTTAAGCAAGCATAAGTTGGTTTTCTACATTTGAGACCCTGTTCTGTTTTGTAATTCTGTTCCTGGGTAGCCAAGTTTACATTCCGTGTATTAGTGATACCTTATGATATTTCTTTTTCTGTGTGACTTATTTCTCTTAGAATCATCGTACCTGAGTCCACTCATTATGCTGCTATGGGCCTGATGACATAGATTTCATTGCTGAGTGATATTGCATTGTACGTAAGTACCACAAATTCTTTATTCATTTTTCGCTTTCTGTGATATTGAACTTGTACCATAAACGAGGTTCTTGTAAACAGAGCCGTCCCAAACTTTGGGGTGGCTGTGTCTATTTTATTTTAATTTCCCTAAGCTATAGGAGCATAAGTGGAAGTGCCCTAGGCTCTGTTGCTTTGTTTTTTAGATGTTTCAGGAAACACCATACACTTCTCCAGAGTGGCTGTTGGCAATTTACATCCCGCCCATCAGCATAACAAGGCTCACAGTTCTCCATGGCCTGTCCTGCCTTTCTGGATTTTACACTTTTTTCAGTTGGCCCTTTTGCCCGGGGGGCAGTGAGACTTCATTGTAGTGCAGATTTCCTTTGCAAGCTTGCTTGGTTGGCCAAAAAGGGCGTATGCGTTTTTTCCTGAATATATTCAGGAAAAAACGCATATGCCCTTTTTGGCCAAGTGCATCATTGTGGACGTTCTGCCTCTTTTCCTATGCTTTTCATGCAATTCCAGTCTACCTCCTGAAATCGGTGTCCTGCAATTCTGCCCCGCTTTCAAGTGCTCTTGGCAGCCTTACTTCAATATATTTTTGGACGATAGCTGTCATTTATAACTCTGCAGGTTTGTGAATGACAGTTCCCCTGAGCTCCTTTGTTCAACTCGCTTTCTTGTGAGCTGGCCGCAACACCCCAAGATTGCTTCAGGCCCTAGTGTGGTTCCGGCACGGCAAGCTGAGCCTTTGGTTAATTCCTCTTCCTGGTGGGAAATGAGAGTTAAATTTGCCCGTCCAGACACCTCCAGCTAGTCTCTCATTGGTTCTCCCTATTCCTGTTCATTTCCCGCAGAAATTGCAAACTGGGCCAAACAGGAGGTTAAAGGCACTGACTCTCCAAGTGGGCAGAGTGTTAGTAAAGCGTCTGGAATGTTGCACCCGAGTACCAGGGGACTTAAACTGAGACATATTTGAACACGTTTCCCGATCACACGGTGGATCATACTCTGGGTTCCACATGCATGTTTTAGCTGAAGGAAGAATCCCTTAAACCTGGAGAGATGAGACCCATGGAATGGGTACCATGCAATATGACTTCAAAGGGTCTGCATTTGCTCACCGAACCTCATCAATCCTATTACTGCTGCGTTTATGCTGCTGTACACACGCTTGATTCTCTTTTGGAGACATGAAAATCCATAGGTTTTTAGATTCTTACTAGTCAGGTATATTCTTAGGCGTTTAATATGGGGTGTTGAGTCCACTTCGTTGAGGAAGGAGTAGCTCTTGTCTATTATATATTTGGCTTATGGAACGGTATCTGTGCTAATTTCAATCTCTGGTTTTATGCAGCACCCCAACTCACCTTTCCCCTTAAGCAAGCATAAGTTGGTTTTCTACATTTGAGACCCTGTTCTGTTTTGTAATTCTGTTCCTGGGTAGCCAAGTTTACATTCCGTGTATTAGTGATACCTTATGATATTTCTTTTTCTGTGTGACTTATTTCTCTTAGAATCATCGTACCTGAGTCCACTCATTATGCTGCTATGGGCCTGATGACATAGATTTCATTGCTGAGTGATATTGCATTGTACGTAAGTACCACAAATTCTTTATTCATTTTTCGCTTTCTGTGATATTGAACTTGTACCATAAACGAGGTTCTTGTAAACAGAGCCATCCCAAACTTTGGGGTGGCTGTGTCTTTTTGATTTTAATTTCCCTAAGCTATAGGAGCATAAGTGGAAGTGCCCTAGGCTCTGTTGCTTTGTTTTTTAGATGTTTCAGGAAACACCATACACTTCTCCAGAGTGGCTGTTGGCAATTTACATCCCGCCCATCAGCATAACAAGGCTCCCAGTTCTCCATGGCCTGTCCTGCCTTTCTGGATTTTACACTTTTTTCAGATGGCCCTTTTGCCCGGGGGGCAGTGAGACTTCATTGTAGTGCAGATTTCCTTTGCAAGCTTGCTTGGTTGGCCAAAAAGGGTGTATGCGTTTTTTCCTGAATATATTCAGGAAAAAACGCATACGCCCTTTTTGGCCAAGTGCATCATTGTGGACGTTCTGCCTCTTTTCCTATGCTTTTCATGCAATTCCAGTCTACCTCCTGAAATCGGTGTCCTGCAATTCTGCCCCGCTTTCAAGTGCTCTTGGCAGCCTTACTTCAATATATTTTTGGACGATAGCTGTCATTTATAACTCTGCAGGTTTGTGAATGACAGTGCGCCTTAGCTCCTTTCTTCAGCTCTCTTTCTTGTGAGCTGGCCGCAACACCGCAGTATTGCTTCAGGCCCTAGTGTGGTTCCGGCACGGCAAGCTGAGCCTTTGGTTAATTCCTCTTCCTGGTGGGAAATGAGAGTTAAATTTGCCCGTCCAGACACCTCCAGCTAGTCTCTCATTGGTTCTCCCTATTCCTGTTCATTTCCCGCAGAAATTGCAAACTGGGCCAAACAGGAGGTTAAAGGCACTGACTCTCCAAGTGGGGAGAGTGTTAGTAAAGCGTCTGGAATGTTGCACCCGAGTACCAGGGGACGAAAACTGAGACACATTTGAACACGTTTCCCGATCACACGGTGGATCATACTCTGGGTTCCACATGCATGTTTTAGCTGAAGGAGGAATCCCTTAAACCTGCAGAGTTGTGACCCATGGAATGGGTACCATGCAATATGACTTCAAAGGGTCTGCATTTGCTCACCGAACCTCACCAATCCTATCACTGCTGCGTTTATGCTGCTGTACACATGCTTGATTCCCTTTCGGAGACATGTAAATCCATAGGTTTTAAGATTCTTACTAGTCAGGTATATTCTTAGGCGTTTAATATGTGGTGTTGAGTCCACTTCGTTGAGGAAGCAGTAGCTCTTGTCTATTACATATTTGGCTTATGGAACGGTATCTGTGCTAATTTCAATCTCTGGTTTTATGTAGCACCCCAACTCACCTTTCCCCTTAAGCAAGCATAAGTTGGTTTTCTACATTTGAGACCCTGTTCTGTTTTGTAATTCAGTTCCTGGGTAGCCAAGTTAACATTCCGTGTATTAGTGATACCTTATGATATTTCTTTTTCTGTGTGACTTATTTCTCTTAGAATCATCGTACCTGAGTCCACTCATTATGCTGCTACGGGTCTGATGACATAGATTTCATTGCTGAGTGATATTGCATTGTACGTAAGTACCACAAATTCTTTATTCATTTTTCGCTTTCTGTGATATTGAACTTGTACCATAAACGAGGATCTTGTAAACAGAGCCGTCCCAAACTTTGGGGTGGCTGTGTCTTTTTGATTTTACTTTCCCTAAGCTATAGGAGCATAAGTGGAAGTGCCCTAGGCTCTGTTGCTTTGTTTTTTAGATGTTTCAGGAAACACCATACACTTCTCCAGAGTGGCTGTTGGCAATTTACATCCCGCCCATCAGCATAACAAGGCTCCCAGTTCTCCATGGCCTGTCCTGCCTTTCTGGATTTTACACTTTTTTCAGATGGCCTTTTTGCCCGTGGGGCAGTGAGACTTCATTGTAGTGCAGATTTCCTTTGCAAGCTTGCTTGGTTGGCCAAAAAGGGCGTATGCGTTTTTTCCTGAATATATTCAGGAAAAAACGCATACGCCCTTTTTGGCCAAGTGCATCATTGTGGACGTTCTGCCTCTTTTCCTATGCTTTTCATGCAATTCCAGTCTACCTCCTGAAATCGGTGTCCTGCTATTCTGCCCCGCTTTCAAGTGCTCTTGGCAGCCTTACTTCAATATATTTTTGGACGATAGCTGTCATTTATTACTCTGCAGGTTTGTGAATGACAGTGCCCCTGAGCTCCTTTCTTCAGCTCTCTTTCTTGTGAGCTGGCCGCAACACCGCAGGATTGCTTCAGGGCCTAGTGTGGTTCCGGCATGGCAAGCTGAGCCTTTGGTTAATTCCTCTTCCTGGTGGGAAATGAGAGTTAAATTTGCCCGTCCAGACACCTCCAGCTAGTCTCTCATTGGTTCTCCCTATTCCTGTTCATTTCCCGCAGAAATTGCAAACTGGGCCAAAGAGGAGGTTAAAGGCACTGACTCTCCAAGTGGGGAGAGTGTTAGTAAAGCGTCTGGAATGTTGCACCCGAGTACCAGGGGACGAAAACTGAGACACATTTGAACACGTTTCCCGATCACACGGTGGATCATACTCTGGGTTCCACATGCATGTTTTAGCTGAAGGAGGAATCCCTTAAACCTGCAGAGTTGTGACCCATGGAATGGGTACCATGCAATATGACTTCAAAGGGTCTGCATTTGCTCACCGAACCTCACCAATCCTATCACTGCTGCGTTTATGCTGCTGTACACATGCTTGATTCCCTTTCGGAGACATGTAAATCCATAGGTTTTAAGATTCTTACTAGTCAGGTATATTCTTAGGCGTTTAATATGGGGTGTTGAGTCCACTTCGTTGAGGAAGGAGTAGCTCTTGTCTATTACATATTTGGCTTATGGAACGGTATCTGTGCTAATTTCAATCTCTGGTTTTATGCAGCACCCCAACTCACCTTTCCCCTTAAGCAAGCATAAGTTGGTTTTCTACATTTGAGACCCTGTTCTGTTTTGTAATTCAGTTCCTAGGTAGCCAAGTTTACATTCCGTGTATTAGTGATACCTTATGATATTTCTTTTTCTGTGTGACTTATTTCTCTTAGAATCATCGTACCTGAGTCCACTCATTATGCTGCTATGGGCCTGATGACATAGATTTCATTGCTGAGTGATATTGCATTGTACGTAAGTACCACAAATTCTTTATTCATTTTTCGCTTTCTGTGATATTGAACTTGTACCATAAACGAGGTTCTTGTAAATAGAGCCGTCCCAAACTTTGGGGTGGCTGTGTCTTTTTGATTTTAATTTCCCTAAGCTATAGGAGCATAAGTGGAAGTGCCCTAGGCTCTGTTGCTTTGTTTTTTAGATGTTTCAGGAAACACCATACACTTCTCCAGAGTGGCTGTTGGCAATTTACATCCCGCCCATCAGCATAACAAGGCTCCCAGTTCTCCATGGCCTGTCCTGCCTTTCTGGATTTTACACTTTTTTCAGATGGCCCTTTTGCCCGGGGGGCAGTGAGACTTCATTGTAGTGCAGATTTCCTTTGCAAGCTTGCTTGGTTGGCCAAAAAGGGCGTATGCGTTTTTTCCTGAATATATTCAGGAAAAAACGCATACGCCCTTTTTGGCCAAGTGCATCATTGTGGACGTTCTGCCTCTTTTCCTATGCTTTTCATGCAATTCCAGTCTACCTCCTGAAATCGGTGTCCTGCAATTCTGCCCCGCTTTCAAGTGCTCTTGGCAGCCTTACTTCAATATATTTTTGGACGATAGCTGTCATTTATAACTCTGCAGGTTTGTGAATGACAGTTCCCCTGAGCTCCTTTGTTCAACTCGCTTTCTTGTGAGCTGGCCGCAACACCGCAAGATTGCTTCAGGCCCTAGTGTGGTTCCGGCACGGCAAGCTGAGCCTTTGGTTAATTCCTCTTCCTGGTGGGAAATGAGAGTTAAATTTGCCCGTCCAGACACCTCCAGCTAGTCTCTCATTGGTTCTCCCTATTCCTGTTCATTTCCCGCAGAAATTGCAAACTGGGCCAAACAGGAGGTTAAAGGCACTGACTCTCCAAGTGGGGAGAGTGTTAGTAAAGCGTCTGGAATGTTGCACCCGAGTACCAGGGGACGAAAACTGAGACACATTTGAACACGTTTCCCGATCACACGGTGGATCATACTCTGGGTTCCACATGCATGTTTTAGCTGAAGGAGGAATCCCTTAAACCTGCAGAGTTGTGACCCATGGAATGGGTACCATGCAATATGACTTCAAAGGGTCTGCATTTGCTCACCGAACCTCACCAATCCTATCACTGCTGCGTTTATGCTGCTGTACACATGCTTGATTCCCTTTCGGAGACATGTAAATCCATAGGTTTTAAGATTCTTACTAGTCAGGTATATTCTTAGGCGTTTAATATGGGGTGTTGAGTCCACTTCGTTGAGGAAGGAGTAGCTCTTGTCTATTACATATTTGGCTTATGGAACGGTATCTGTGCTAATTTCAATCTCTGGTTTTATGCAGCACCCCAACTCACCTTTCCCCTTAAGCAAGCATAAGTTGGTTTTCTACATTTGAGACCCTGTTCTGTTTTGTAATTCAGTTCCTGGGTAGCCAAGTTTACATTCCGTGTATTAGTGATACCTTATGATATTTCTTTTTCTGTGTGACTTATTTCTCTTAGAATCATCGTACCTGAGTCCACTCATTATGCTGCTACGGGCCTGATGACATAGATTTCATTGCTGAGTGATATTGCATTGTACGTAAGTACCACAAATTCTTTATTCATTTTTCGCTTTCTGTGATATTGAACTTGTACCATAAATGAGGTTCTTGTAAACAGAGCCGTCCCAAACTTTGGGGTGGCTGTGTCTTTTTGATTTTAATTTCCCTAAGCTATAGGAGCATAAGTGGAAGTGCCCTAGGCTCTGTTGCTTTGTTTTTTAGATGTTTCAGGAAACACCATACACTTCTCCAGAGTGGCTGTTGGCAATTTACATCCCGCCCATCAGCATAACAAGGCTCCCAGTTCTCCATGGCCTGTCCTGCCTTTCTGGATTTTACACTTTTTTCAGATGGCCCTTTTGCCCGGGGGGCAGTGAGACTTCATTGTAGTGCAGATTTCCTTTGCAAGCTTGCTTGGTTGGCCAAAAAGGGCGTATGCGTTTTTTCCTGAATATATTCAGGAAAAAACGCATACGCCCTTTTTGGCCAAGTGCATCATTGTGGACGTTCTGCCTCTTTTCCTATGCTTTTCATGCAATTCCAGTCTACCTCCTGAAATCGGTGTCCTGCAATTCTGCCCCGCTTTCAAGTGCTCTTGGCAGCCTTACTTCAATATATTTTTGGACGATAGCTGTCATTTATAACTCTGCAGGTTTGTGAATGACAGTTCCCCTGAGCTCCTTTGTTCAACTCGCTTTCTTGTGAGCTGGCCGCAACACCCCATGATTGCTTCAGGCCCTAGTGTGGTTCCGGCACGGCAAGCTGAGCCTTTGGTTAATTCCTCTTCCTGGTGGGAAATGAGAGTTAAATTTGCCCGTCCAGACACCTCCAGCTAGTCTCTCATTGGTTCTCCCTATTCCTGTTCATTTCCCGCAGAAATTGCAAACTGGGCCAAACAGGAGGTTAAAGGCACTGACTCTCCAAGTGGGCAGAGTGTTAGTAAAGCGTCTGGAATGTTGCACCCGAGTACCAGGGGACTTAAACTGAGACATATTTGAACACGTTTCCCGATCACACGGTGGATCATACTCTGGGTTCCACATGCATGTTTTAGCTGAAGGAAGAATCCCTTAAACCTGGAGAGATGAGACCCATGGAATGGGTACCATGCAATATGACTTCAAAGGGTCTGCATTTGCTCACCGAACCTCATCAATCCTATCACTGCTGCGTTTATGCTGCTGTACACACGCTTGATTCTCTTTTGGAGACATGAAAATCCATAGGTTTTTAGATTCTTACTAGTCAGGTATATTCTTAGGCGTTTAATATGGGGTGTTGAGTCCACTTCGTTGAGGAAGGAGTAGCTCTTGTCTATTACATATTTGGCTTATGGAACGGTATCTGTGCTAATTTCAATCTCTGGTTTTATGCAGCACCCCAACTCACCTTTCCCCTTAAGCAAGCATAAGTTGGTTTTCTACATTTGAGACCCTGTTCTGTTTTGTAATTCAGTTCCTGGGTAGCCAAGTTTACATTCCGTGTATTAGTGATACCTTATGATATTTCTTTTTCTGTGTGACTTATTTCTCTTAGAATCATCGTACCTGAGTCCACTCATTATGCTGCTATGGGCCTGATGACATAGATTTCATTGCTGAGTGATATTGCATTGTACGTAAGTACCACAAATTCTTTATTCATTTTTCGCTTTCTGTGATATTGAACTTGTACCATAAACGAGGTTCTTGTAAACAGAGCCGTCCCAAACTTTGGGGTGGCTGTGTCTTTTTGATTTTAATTTCCCTAAGCTATAGGAGCATAAGTCGAAGTGCCCTAGTCTCTGTTGCTTTGTTTTTTAGATGTTTCAGGAAACACCATACACTTCTCCAGAGTGGCTGTTGGCAATTTACATCCCGCCCATCAGCATAACAAGGCTCCCAGTTCTCCATGGCCTGTCCTGCCTTTCTGGATTTTACACTTTTTTCAGATGGCCCTTTTGCCCGGGGGGCAGTGAGACTTCATTGTAGTGCAGATTTCCTTTGCAAGCTTGCTTGGTTGGCCAAAAAGGGCGTATGCGTTTTTTCCTGAATATATTCAGGA
This sequence comes from Lagenorhynchus albirostris, assembly GCF_949774975.1. NCBI lineage: Eukaryota > Metazoa > Chordata > Mammalia > Artiodactyla > Delphinidae > Lagenorhynchus > Lagenorhynchus albirostris. The sequence continues at coordinate 105,046,515 of NC_083095.1, read as the reverse complement.
AAAAACGCATACGCCCTTTTTGGCCAAGTGCATCATTGTGGACGTTCTGCCTCTTTTCCTATGCTTTTCATGCAATTCCAGTCTACCTCCTGAAATCGGTGTCCTGCAATTCTGCCCCGCTTTCAAGTGCTCTTGGCAGCCTTACTTCAATATATTTTTGGACGATAGCTGTCATTTATAACTCTGCAGGTTTGTGAATGATAGTGCCCCTGAGCTCCTTTCTTCAGCTCTCTTTATTGTGAGCTGGCCGCAACACTGCAGGATTGCTTCAGGCCCTAGTGTGGTTCCGGCAAGGCAAGCTGAGCCTTTGGTTAATTCCTCTTCCTGGTGGGAAATGAGAGTTAAATTTGCCCGTCCAGACACCTCCAGCTAGTCTCTCATTGGTTCTCCCCATTCCTGTTCATTTCCCGCAGAAATTGCAAACTGGGCCAAACAGGAGGTTAAAGGCACTGACTCTCCAAGTGGGGAGAGTGTTAGTAAAGCGTCTGGAATGTTGCACCCGAGTACCAGGGGACGAAAACTGAGACACATTTGAACACGTTTCCCGATCACACGGTGGATCATACTCTGGGTTCCACATGCATGTTTTAGCTGAAGGAGGAATCCCTTAAACCTGCAGAGTTGTGACCCATGGAATGGGTACCATGCAATATGACTTCAAAGGGTCTGCATTTGCTCACCGAACCTCACCAATCCTATCACTGCTGCGTTTATGCTGCTGTACACATGCTTGATTCCCTTTCGGAGACATGTAAATCCATAGGTTTTAAGATTCTTACTAGTCAGGTATATTCTTAGGCGTTTAATATGGGGTGTTGAGTCCACTTCGTTGAGGAAGGAGTAGCTCTTGTCTATTACATATTTGGCTTATGGAACGGTATCTGTGCTAATTTCAATCTCTGGTTTTATGCAGCACCCCAACTCACCTTTCCCCTTAAGCAAGCATAAGTTGGTTTTCTACATTTGAGACCCTGTTCTGTTTTGTAATTCAGTTCCTGGGTAGCCAAGTTTACATTCCGTGTATTAGTGATACCTTATGATATTTCTTTTTCTGTGTGACTTATTTCTCTTAGAATCATCGTACCTGAGTCCACTCATTATGCTGCTATGGGCCTGATGACATAGATTTCATTGCTGAGTGATATTGCATTGTACGTAAGTACCACAAATTCTTTATTCATTTTTCAATTTCTGTGATATTGAACTTGTACCATAAACGAGGTTCTTGTAAACAGAGCCGTCCCAAACTTTGGGGTGGCTGTGTCTTTTTGATTTTAATTTCCCTAAGCTATAGGAGCATAAGTGGAAGTGCCCTAGGCTCTGTTGCTTTGTTTTTTAGATGTTTCAGGAAACACCATACACTTCTCCAGAGTGGCTGTTGGCAATTTACATCCCGCCCATCAGCATAACAAGGCTCCCAGTTCTCCATGGCCTGTCCTGCCTTTCTGGATTTTACACTTTTTTCAGATGGCCCTTTTGCCCGGGGGGCAGTGAGACTTCATTGTAGTGCAGATTTCCTTTGCAAGCTTGCTTGGTTGGCCAAAAAGGGCGTATGCGTTTTTTCCTGAATATATTCAGGAAAAAACGCATACGCCCTTTTTGGCCAAGTGCATCATTGTGGACGTTCTGCCTCTTTTCCTATGCTTTTCATGCAATTCCAGTCTACCTCCTGAAATCGGTGTCCTGCAATTCTGCCCCGCTTTCAAGTGCTCTTGGCAGCCTTACTTCAATATATTTTTGGACGATAGCTGTCATTTATAACTCTGCAGGTTTGTGAATGACAGTTCCCCTGAGCTCCTTTGTTCAACTCGCTTTCTTGTGAGCTGGCCGCAACACCGCAAGATTGCTTCAGGCCCTAGTGTGGTTCCGGCACGGCAAGCTGAGCCTTTGGTTAATTCCTCTTCCTGGTGGGAAATGAGAGTTAAATTTGCCCGTCCAGACACCTCCAGCTAGTCTCTCATTGGTTCTCCCTATTCCTGTTCATTTCCCGCAGAAATTGCAAACTGGGCCAAAGAGGAGGTTAAAGGCACTGACTCTCCAAGTGGGGAGAGTGTTAGTAAAGCGTCTGGAATGTTGCACCCGAGTACCAGGGGACGAAAACTGAGACACATTTGAACACGTTTCCCGATCACACGGTGGATCATACTCTGGGTTCCACATGCATGTTTTAGCTGAAGGAGGAATCCCTTAAACCTGCAGAGTTGTGACCCATGGAATGGGTACCATGCAATATGACTTCAAAGGGTCTGCATTTGCTCACCGAACCTCACCAATCCTATCACTGCTGCGTTTATGCTGCTGTACACATGCTTGATTCCCTTTCGGAGACATGTAAATCCATAGGTTTTAAGATTCTTACTAGTCAGGTATATTCTTAGGCGTTTAATATGGGGTGTTGAGTCCACTTCGTTGAGGAAGGAGTAGCTCTTGTCTATTACATATTTGGCTTATGGAACGGTATCTGTGCTAATTTCAATCTCTGGTTTTATGCAGCACCCCAACTCACCTTTCCCCTTAAGCAAGCATAAGTTGGTTTTCTACATTTGAGACCCTGTTCTGTTTTGTAATTCAGTTCCTGGGTAGCCAAGTTTACATTCCGTGTATTAGTGATACCTTATGATATTTCTTTTTCTGTGTGACTTATTTCTCTTAGAATCATCGTACCTGAGTCCACTCATTATGCTGCTACGGGCCTGATGACATAGATTTCATTGCTGAGTGATATTGCATTGTACGTAAGTACCACAAATTCTTTATTCATTTTTCGCTTTCTGTGATATTGAACTTGTACCATAAATGAGGTTCTTGTAAACAGAGCCGTCCCAAACTTTGGGGTGGCTGTGTCTTTTTGATTTTAATTTCCCTAAGCTATAGGAGCATAAGTGGAAGTGCCCTAGGCTCTGTTGCTTTGTTTTTTAGATGTTTCAGGAAACACCATACACTTCTCCAGAGTGGCTGTTGGCAATTTACATCCCGCCCATCAGCATAACAAGGCTCCCAGTTCTCCATGGCCTGTCCTGCCTTTCTGGATTTTACACTTTTTTCAGATGGCCCTTTTGCCCGGGGGGCAGTGAGACTTCATTGTAGTGCAGATTTCCTTTGCAAGCTTGCTTGGTTGGCCAAAAAGGGCGTATGCGTTTTTTCCTGAATATATTCAGGAAAAAACGCATACGCCCTTTTTGGCCAAGTGCATCATTGTGGACGTTCTGCCTCTTTTCCTATGCTTTTCATGCAATTCCAGTCTACCTCCTGAAATCGGTGTCCTGCAATTCTGCCCCGCTTTCAAGTGCTCTTGGCAGCCTTACTTCAATATATTTTTGGACGATAGCTGTCATTTATAACTCTGCAGGTTTGTGAATGACAGTTCCCCTGAGCTCCTTTGTTCAACTCGCTTTCTTGTGAGCTGGCCGCAACACCCCAAGATTGCTTCAGGCCCTAGTGTGGTTCCGGCACGGCAAGCTGAGCCTTTGGTTAATTCCTCTTCCTGGTGGGAAATGAGAGTTAAATTTGCCCGTCCAGACACCTCCAGCTAGTCTCTCATTGGTTCTCCCTATTCCTGTTCATTTCCCGCAGAAATTGCAAACTGGGCCAAACAGGAGGTTAAAGGCACTGACTCTCCAAGTGGGCAGAGTGTTAGTAAAGCGTCTGGAATGTTGCACCCGAGTACCAGGGGACTTAAACTGAGACATATTTGAACACGTTTCCCGATCACACGGTGGATCATACTCTGGGTTCCACATGCATGTTTTAGCTGAAGGAAGAATCCCTTAAACCTGGAGAGATGAGACCCATGGAATGGGTACCATGCAATATGACTTCAAAGGGTCTGCATTTGCTCACCGAACCTCACCAATCCTATCACTGCTGCGTTTATGCTGCTGTACACATGCTTGATTCCCTTTCGGAGACATGTAAATCCATAGGTTTTAAGATTCTTACTAGTCAGGTATATTCTTAGGCGTTTAATATGGGGTGTTGAGTCCACTTCGTTGAGGAAGGAGTAGCTCTTGTCTATTATATATTTGGCTTATGGAACGGTATCTGTGCTAATTTCAATCTCTGGTTTTATGCAGCACCCCAACTCACCTTTCCCCTTAAGCAAGCATAAGTTGGTTTTCTACATTTGAGACCCTGTTCTGTTTTGTAATTCAGTTCCTGGGTAGCCAAGTTTACATTCCGTGTATTAGTGATACCTTATGATATTTCTTTTTCTGTGTGACTTATTTCTCTTAGAATCATCGTACCTGAGTCCACTCATTATGCTGCTATGGGCCTGATGACATAGATTTCATTGCTGAGTGATATTGCATTGTACGTAAGTACCACAAATTCTTTATTCATTTTTCGCTTTCTGTGATATTGAACTTGTACCATAAACGAGGTTCTTGTAAACAGAGCCGTCCCAAACTTTGGGGTGGCTGTGTCTTTTTGATTTGAATTTCCCTAAGCTATAGGAGCATAAGTGGAAGTGCCCTAGGCTCTGTTGCTTTGTTTTTTAGATGTTTCAGGAAACACCATACACTTCTCCAGAGTGGCTGTTGGCAATTTACATCCCGCCCATCAGCATAACAAGGCTCCCAGTTCTCCATGGCCTGTCCTGCCTTTCTGGATTTTACACTTTTTTCAGATGGCCCTTTTGCCCGGGGGGCAGTGAGACTTCATTGTAGTGCAGATTTCCTTTGCAAGCTTGCTTGGTTGGCCAAAAAGGGCGTATGCGTTTTTTCCTGAATATATTCAGGAAAAAACGCATACGCCCTTTTTGGCCAAGTGCATCATTGTGGACGTTCTGCCTCTTTTCCTATGCTTTTCATGCAATTCCAGTCTACCTCCTGAAATCGGTTTCCTGCAATTCTGCCCCGCTTTCAAGTGCTCTTGGCAGCCTTACTTCAATATATTTTTGGACGATAGCTGTCATTTATAACTCTGCAGGTTTGTGAATGACAGTGCCCCTGAGCTCCTTTCTTCAGCTCTCTTTATTGTGAGCTGGCCGCAACACTGCAGGATTGCTTCAGGCCCTAGTGTGGTTCCGGCACGGCAAGCTGAGCCTTTGGTTAATTCCTCTTCCTGGTGGGAAATGAGAGTTAAATTTGCCCGTCCAGACACCTCCAGCTAGTCTCTCATTGGTTCTCCCTATTCCTGTTCATTTCCCGCAGAAATTGCAAACTGGGCCAAACAGGAGGTTAAAGGCACTGACTCTCCAAGTGGGGAGAGTGTTAGTAAAGCGTCTGGAATGTTGCACCCGAGTACCAGGGGACGAAAACTGAGACACATTTGAACACGTTTCCCGATCACACGGTGGATCATACTCTGGGTTCCACATGCATGTTTTAGCTGAAGGAGGAATCCCTTAAACCTGCAGAGTTGTGACCCATGGAATGGGTACCATGCAATATGACTTCAAAGGGTCTGCATTTGCTCACCGAACCTCACCAATCCTATCACTGCTGCGTTTATGCTGCTGTACACATGCTTGATTCCCTTTCGGAGACATGTAAATCCATAGGTTTTAAGATTCTTACTAGTCAGGTATATTCTTAGGCGTTTAATATGGGGTGTTGAGTCCACTTCGTTGAGGAAGGAGTAGCTCTTGTCTATTACATATTTGGCTTATGGAACGGTATCTGTGCTAATTTCAATCTCTGGTTTTATGCAGCACCCCAACTCACCTTTCCCCTTAAGCAAGCATAAGTTGGTTTTCTACATTTGAGACCCTGTTCTGTTTTGTAATTCAGTTCCTGGGTAGCCAAGTTTACATTCCGTGTATTAGTGATACCTTATGATATTTCTTTTTCTGTGTGACTTATTTCTCTTAGAATCATCGTACCTGAGTCCACTCATTATGCTGCTATGGGCCTGATGACATAGATTTCATTGCTGAGTGATATTGCATTGTACGTAAGTACCACAAATTCTTTATTCATTTTTCGCTTTCTGTGATATTGAACTTGTACCATAAACGAGGTTCTTGTAAACAGAGCCGTCCCAAACTTTGGGGTGGCTGTGTCTTTTTGATTTTAATTTCCCTAAGCTATAGGAGCATAAGTGGAAGTGCCCTAGGCTCTGTTGCTTTGTTTTTTAGATGTTTCAGGAAACACCATACACTTCTCCAGAGTGGCTGTTGGCAATTTACATCCCGCCCATCAGCATAACAAGGCTCACAGTTCTCCATGGCCTGTCCTGCCTTTCTGGATTTTACACTTTTTTCAGATGGCCCTTTTGCCCGGGGGGCAGTGAGACTTCATTGTAGTGCAGATTTCCTTTGCAAGCTTGCTTGGTTGGCCAAAAAGGGCGTATGCGTTTTTTCCTGAATATATTCAGGAAAAAACGCATACGCCCTTTTTGGCCAAGTGCATCATTGTGGACGTTCTGCCTCTTTTCCTATGCTTTTCATGCAATTCCAGTCTACCTCCTGAAATCGGTTTCCTGCAATTCTGCCCCGCTTTCAAGTGCTCTTGGCAGCCTTACTTCAATATATTTTTGGACGATAGCTGTCATTTATAACTCTGCAGGTTTGTGAATGACAGTTCCCCTGAGCTCCTTTGTTCAACTCGCTTTCTTGTGAGCTGGCCGCAACACCGCAAGATTGCTTCAGGCCCTAGTGTGGTTCCGGCACGGCAAGCTGAGCCTTTGGTTAATTCCTCTTCCTGGTGGGAAATGAGAGTTAAATTTGCCCGTCCAGACACCTCCAGCTAGTCTCTCATTGGTTCTCCCTATTCCTGTTCATTTCCCGCAGAAATTGCAAACTGGGCCAAACAGGAGGTTAAAGGCACTGACTCTCCAAGTGGGCAGAGTGTTAGTAAAGCGTCTGGAATGTTGCACCCGAGTACCAGGGGACTTAAACTGAGACATATTTGAACACGTTTCCCGATCACACGGTGGATCATACTCTGGGTTCCACATGCATGTTTTAGCTGAAGGAAGAATCCCTTAAACCTGGAGAGATGAGACCCATGGAATGGGTACCATGCAATATGACTTCAAAGTGTCTGCATTTGCTCACCGAACCTCACCAATCCTATCACTGCTGCGTTTATGCTGCTGTACACACGCTTGATTCTCTTTTGGAGACATGAAAATCCATAGGTTTTTAGATTCTTACTAGTCAGGTATATTCTTAGGCGTTTAATATGGGGTGTTGAGTCCACTTCGTTGAGGAAGGAGTAGCTCTTGTCTATTATATATTTGGCTTATGGAATGGTATCTGTGCTAATTTCAATCTCTGGTTTTATGCAGCACCCCAACTCACCTTTCCCCTTAAGCAAGCATAAGTTGGTTTTCTACATTTGAGACCCTGTTCTGTTTTGTAATTCTGTTCCTGGGTAGCCAAGTTTACATTCCATGTATTAGTGATACCTTATGATATTTCTTTTTCTGTGTGACTTATTTCTCTTAGAATCATCGTACCTGAGTCCACTCATTATGCTGCTATGGGCCTGATGACATAGATTTCATTGCTGAGTGATATTGCATTGTACGTAAGTACCACAAATTCTTTATTCATTTTTCGCTTTCTGTGATATTGAACTTGTACCATAAACGAGGTTCTTGTAAACAGAGCCGTCCCAAACTTTGGGGTGGCTGTGTCTTTTTGATTTTAATTTCCCTAAGCTATAGGAGCATAAGTGGAAGTGCCCTAGGCTCTGTTGCTTTGTTTTTTAGATGTTTCAGGAAACACCATACACTTCTCCAGAGTGGCTGTTGGCAATTTACATCCCGCCCATCAGCATAACAAGGCTCCCAGTTCTCCATGGCCTGTCCTGCCTTTCTGGATTTTACACTTTTTTCAGATGGCCCTTTTGCCCGGGGGGCAGTGAGACTTCATTGTAGTGCAGATTTCCTTTGCAAGCTTGCTTGGTTGGCCAAAAAGGGCGTATGCGTTTTTTCCTGAATATATTCAGGAAAAAACGCATACGCCCTTTTTGGCCAAGTGCATCATTGTGGACGTTCTGCCTCTTTTCCTATGCTTTTCATGCAATTCCAGTCTACCTCCTGAAATCGGTGTCCTGCAATTCTGCCCCGCTTTCAAGTGCTCTTGGCAGCCTTACTTCAATATATTTTTGGACGATAGCTGTCATTTATAACTCTGCAGGTTTGTGAATGACAGTGCCCCTGAGCTCCTTTCTTCAGCTCTCTTTATTGTGAGCTGGCCGCAACACTGCAGGATTGCTTCAGGCCCTAGTGTGGTTCCGGCACGGCAAGCTGAGCCTTTGGTTAATTCCTCTTCCTGGTGGGAAATGAGAGTTAAATTTGCCCGTCCAGACACCTCCAGCTAGTCTCTCATTGGTTCTCCCTATTCCTGTTCATTTCCCGCAGAAATTGCAAACTGGGCCAAACAGGAGGTTAAAGGCACTGACTCTCCAAGTGGGGAGAGTGTTAGTAAAGCGTCTGGAATGTTGCACCCGAGTACCAGGGGACGAAAACTGAGACACATTTGAACACGTTTCCCGATCACACGGTGGATCATACTCTGGGTTCCACATGCATGTTTTAGCTGAAGGAGGAATCCCTTAAACCTGCTGAGTTGTGACCCATGGAATGGGTACCATGCAATATGACTTCAAAGGGTCTGCATTTGCTCACCGAACCTCACCAATCCTATCACTGCTGCGTTTATGCTGCTGTACACATGATTGATTCCCTTTCGGAGACATGTAAATCCATAGGTTTTAAGATTCTTACTAGTCAGGTATATTCTTAGGCGTTTAATATGGGGTGTTGAGTCCACTTCGTTGAGGAAGGAGTAGCTCTTGTCTATTACATATTTGGCTTATGGAACGGTATCTGTGCTAATTTCAATCTCTGGTTTTATGCAGCACCCCAACTCACCTTTCCCCTTAAGCAAGCATAAGTTGGTTTTCTACATTTGAGACCCTGTTCTGTTTTGTAATTCAGTTCCTGGGTAGCCAAGTTTACATTCCGTGTATTAGTGATACCTTATGATATTTCTTTTTCTGTGTGACTTATTTCTCTTAGAATCATCGTACCTGAGTCCACTCATTATGCTGCTATGGGCCTGATGACATAGATTTCATTGCTGAGTGATATTGCATTGTACGTAAGTACCACAAATTCTTTATTCATTTTTCGCTTTCTGTGATATTGAACTTGTACCATAAACGAGGTTCTTGTAAACAGAGCCGTCCCAAACTTTGGGGTGGCTGTGTCTTTTTGATTTGAATTTCCCTAAGCTATAGGAGCATAAGTGGAAGTGCCCTAGGCTCTGTTGCTTTGTTTTTTAGATGTTTCAGGAAACACCATACACTTCTCCAGAGTGGCTGTTGGCAATTTACATCCCGCCCATCAGCATAACAAGGCTCCCAGTTCTCCATGGCCTGTCCTGCCTTTCTGGATTTTACACTTTTTTCAGATGGCCCTTTTGCCCGGGGGGCAGTGAGACTTCATTGTAGTGCAGATTTCCTTTGCAAGCTTGCTTGGTTGGCCAAAAAGGGCGTATGCGTTTTTTCCTGAATATATTCAGGAAAAAACGCATACGCCCTTTTTGGCCAAGTGCATCATTGTGGACGTTCTGCCTCTTTTCCTATGCTTTTCATGCAATTCCAGTCTACCTCCTGAAATCGGTGTCCTGCAATTCTGCCCCGCTTTCAAGTGCTCTTGGCAGCCTTACTTCAATATATTTTTGGACGATAGCTGTCATTTATAACTCTGCAGGTTTGTGAATGACAGTGCCCCTGAGGTCCTTTCTTCAACTCTCTTTATTGTGAGCTGGCCGCAACACCGCAGGATTGCTTCAGGTCCTAGTGTGGTTCCGGCATGGCAAGCTGTGCCTTTGGTTAATTCCTCTTCCTGGTGGGAAATGAGAGTTAAATTTGCCCGTCCAGACACCTCCAGCTAGTCTCTCATTGGTTCTCCCTATTCCTGTTCATTTCCCGCAGAAATTGCAAACTGGGCAAAACACGACGTTAAAGGCACTGACTCTCCAAGTGGGGAGAGTGTTAGTAAAGCGTCTGGAATGTTGCACCCGAGTACCAGGGGACGAAAACTGAGACACATTTGAACACGTTTCCCGATCACACGGTGGATCATACTCTGGGTTCCACATGCATGTTTTAGCTGAAGGAAGAATCCCTTAAACCTGGAGAGTTGAGACCCATGGAATGGGTACCATGCAATATGACTTCAAAGGGTCTGCATTTGCTCACCGAACCTCAACAATCCTATCACTGCTGCGTTTATGCTGCTGTACACACGCTTGATTCTCTTTCGGAGACATGTAAATCCATAGGTTTTAAGATTCTTACTAGTCAGCTATATTCTTAGGCGTTTAATATGGGGTGTTGAGTGCACTTCGTTGAGCAAGGAGTAGCTCTTGTCTATTACATATTTGGCTTATGGAACGGTATCTGTGCTAATTTCAATCTCTGGTTTTATGCAGCACCCCAACTCACCTTTCCCCTTAAGCAAGCATAAGTTGGTTTTCTACATTTGAGACCCTGTTCTGTTTTGTAATTCAGTTCCTGGGTAGCCAAGTTTACATTCCGTGTATTAGTGATACCTTATGATATTTCTTTTTCTGTGTGACTTATTTCTCTTAGAATCATCGTACCTGAGTCCCCTCATTATGCTGCTACAGGCCTGATGACATAGATTTCATTGCTGAGTGATATTGCATTGTACGTAAGTACCACAAATTCTTTATTCATTTTTCGCTTTCTGTGATATTGAACTTGTACCATAAACGAGGTTCTTGTAAACAGAGCCGTCCCAAACTTTGGGGTGGCTGTGTCTTTTTGATTTGAATTTCCCTAAGCTATAGGAGCATAAGTGGAAGTGCCCTAGGCTCTGTTGCTTTGTTTTTTAGATGTTTCAGGAAACACCATACACTTCTCCAGAGTGGCTGTTGGCAATTTACATCCCGCCCATCAGCATAACAAGGCTCCCAGTTCTCCATGGCCTGTCCTGCCTTTCTGGATTTTACACTTTTTTCAGATGGCCCTTTTGCCCGTGGGGCAGTGAGACTTCATTGTAGTGCAGATTTCCTTTGCAAGCTTGCTTGGTTGGCCAAAAAGGGCGTATGCGTTTTTTCCTGAATATATTCAGGAAAAAACGCATACGCCCTTTTTGGCCAAGTGCATCATTGTGGACGTTCTGCCTCTTTTCCTATGCTTTTCATGCAATTCCAGTCTACCTCCTGAAATCGGTTTCCTGCAATTCTGCCCCGCTTTCAAGTGCTCTTGGCAGCCTTACTTCAATATATTTTTGGACGATAGCTGTCATTTATAACTCTTCATGTTTGTGAATGACAGTGCCCCTGAGCTCATTTCTTCAACTCTCTTTATTGTGAGCTGGCCGCAACACCGCAGGATTGCTTCAGGCCCTAGTGTGGTTTTGGCATGGCAAGCTGAGCCTTTGGTTAATTCCTCTTCCTGGTGGGAAATGAGAGTTAAATTTGCCCGTCCAGACACCTCCAGCTAGTCTCTCATTGGTTCTCCCTATTCCTGTTCATTTCCCGCAGAAATTGCAAACTGGGCCAAACAGGAGGTTAAAGGCACTGACTCTCCAAGTGGGGAGAGTGTTAGTAAAGCGTCTGGAATGTTGCACCCGAGTACCAGGGGACGAAAACTGAGACACATTTGAACACGTTTCCCGATCACACGGTGGATCATACTCTGGGTTCCACATGCATGTTTTAGCTGAAGGAAGAATCCCTTAAACCTGGAGAGTTGAGACCCATGGAATGGGTGCCATGCAATATGACTTCAAAGGGTCTGCATTTGCTCACCGAACCTCACCAATCCTATCACTGCTGCGTTTATGCTGCTGTACACACGCTTGATTCTCTTTCGGAGACATGTAAATCCATAGGTTTTAAGATTCTTACTAGTCAGCTATATTCTTAGGCGTTTAATATGGGGTGTTGAGTCCACTTCGTTGAGCAAGGAGTAGCTCTTGTCTATTACATATTTGGCTTATGGAACGGTATCTGTGCTAATTTCAATCTCTGGTTTTATGCAGCACCCCAACTCACCTTTCCCCTTAAGCAAGCATAAGTTGGTTTTCTACATTTGAGACCCTGTTCTGTTTTGTAATTCTGTTCCTGGGTAGCCAAGTTTACATTCCGTGTATTAGTGATACCTTATGATATTTCTTTTTCTGTGTGACTTATTTCTCTTAGAATCATCGTACCTGAGTCCACTCATTATGCTGCTACAGGCCTGATGACATAGATTTCATTGCTGAGTGATATTGCATTGTACGTAAGTACCACAAATTCTTTATTCATTTTTCGCTTTCTGTGATATTGAACTTGTACGATAAACGAGGTTCTTGTAAACAGAGCCGTCCCAAACTTTGGGGTGGCTGTGTCTTTTTGATTTGAATTTCCCTAAGCTATAGGAGCATAAGTGGAAGTGCCCTAGGCTCTGTTGCTTTGTTTTTTAGATGTTTCAGGAAACACCATACACTTCTCCAGAGTGGCTGTTGGCAATTTACATCCCGCCCATCAGCATAACAAGGCTCCCAGTTCTCCATGGCCTGTCCTGCCTTTCTGGATTTTACACTTTTTTCAGATGGCCCTTTTGCCCGGGGGGCAGTGAGACTTCATTGTAGTGCAGATTTCCTTTGCAAGCTTGCTTGGTTGGCCAAAAAGGGCGTATGCGTTTTTTCCTGAATATATTCAGGAAAAAAACGCATACGCCCTTTTTCGCCAAGTGCATCATTGTGGACGTTCTGCCTCTTTTCCTATGCTTTTCATGCAATTCCAGTCTACCTCCTGAAATCGGTGTCCTGCAATTCTGCCCCGCTTTCAAGTGCTCTTGGCAGCCTTACTTCAATATATTTTTGGACGATAGCTGTCATTTATAACTCTGCATGTTTGTGAATGACAGTGCCCCTGAGCTCCTTTCTTCAACTCTCTTTATTGTGAGCTGGCCGCAACAGCGCAGGATTGCTTCAGGCCCTAGTGTGGTTTTGGCATGGCAAGCTGAGCCTTTGGTTAATTCCTCTTCCTGGTGGGAAATGAGAGTTAAATTTGCCCGTCCAGACACCTCCAGCTAGTCTCTCATTGGTTCTCCCTATTCCTGTTCATTTCCCGCAGAAATTGCAAACTGGGCCAAACAGGAGGTTAAAGGCACTGACTCTCCAAGTGGGGAGAGTGTTAGTAAAGCGTCTGGAATGTTGCACCCGAGTACCAGGGGACTTAAACTGAGACATATTTGAACACGTTTCCCGATCACATGGTGGATCATACTCTGGGTTCCACATGCATGTTTTAGCTGAAGGAAGAATCCCTTAAACCTGGAGAGATGAGACCCATGGAATGGGTACCATGCAATATGACTTCAAAGTGTCTGCATTTGCTCACCGAACCTCACCAATCCTATCACTGCTGCGTTTATGCTGCTGTACACACGCTTGATTCTCTTTTCGAGACATGAAAATCCATAGGTTTTTAGATTCTTACTAGTCAGGTATATTCTTAGGCGTTTAATATGGGGTGTTGAGTCCACTTCGTTGAGGAAGGAGTAGCTCTTGTCTATTATATATTTGGCTTATGGAATGGTATCTGTGCTAATTTCAATCTCTGGTTTTATGCAGCACCCCAACTCACCTTTCCCCTTAAGCAAGCATAAGTTGGTTTTCTACATTTGAGACCCTGTTCTGTTTTGTAATTCTGTTCCTGGGTAGCCAAGTTTACATTCCATGTATTAGTGATACCTTATGATATTTCTTTTTCTGTGTGACTTATTTCTCTTAGAATCATCGTACCTGAGTCCACTCATTATGCTGCTATGGGCCTGATGACATAGATTTCATTGCTGAGTGATATTGCATTGTACGTAAGTACCACAAATTCTTTATTCATTTTTCGCTTTCTGTGATATTGAACTTGTACCATAAACGAGGTTCTTGTAAACAGAGCCGTCCCAAACTTTGGGGTGGCTGTGTCTTTTTGATTTTAATTTCCCTAAGCTATAGGAGCATAAGTGGAAGTGCCCTAGGCTCTGTTGCTTTGTTTTTTAGATGTTTCAGGAAACACCATACACTTCTCCAGAGTGGCTGTTGGCAATTTACATCCCGCCCATCAGCATAACAAGGCTCCCAGTTCTCCATGGCCTGTCCTGCCTTTCTGGATTTTACACTTTTTTCAGATGGCCCTTTTGCCCGGGGGGCAGTGAGACTTCATTGTAGTGCAGATTTCCTTTGCAAGCTTGCTTGGTTGGCCAAAAAGGGCGTATGCGTTTTTTCCTGAATATATTCAGGAAAAAACGCATACGCCCTTTTTGGCCAAGTGCATCATTGTGGACGTTCTGCCTCTTTTCCTATGCTTTTCATGCAATTCCAGTCTACCTCCTGAAATCGGTGTCCTGCAATTCTGCCCCGCTTTCAAGTGCTCTTGGCAGCCTTACTTCAATATATTTTTGGACGATAGCTGTCATTTATAACTCTGCAGGTTTGTGAATGACAGTGCCCCTGAGCTCCTTTCTTCAGCTCTCTTTATTGTGAGCTGGCCGCAACACTGCAGGATTGCTTCAGGCCCTAGTGTGGTTCCGGCACGGCAAGCTGAGCCTTTGGTTAATTCCTCTTCCTGGTGGGAAATGAGAGTTAAATTTGCCCGTCCAGACACCTCCAGCTAGTCTCTCATTGGTTCTCCCTATTCCTGTTCATTTCCCGCAGAAATTGCAAACTGGGCCAAACAGGAGGTTAAAGGCACTGACTCTCCAAGTGGGGAGAGTGTTAGTAAAGCGTCTCGAATGTTGCACCCGAGTACCAGGGGACGAAAACTGAGACACATTTGAACACGTTTCCCGATCACACGGTGGATCATACTCTGGGTTCCACATGCATGTTTTAGCTGAAGGAGGAATCCCTTAAACCTGCAGAGTTGTGACCCATGGAATGGGTACCATGCAATATGACTTCAAAGGGTCTGCATTTGCTCACCGAACCTCACCAATCCTATCACTGCTGCGTTTATGCTGCTGTACACATGCTTGATTCCCTTTCGGAGACATGTAAATCCATAGGTTTTAAGATTCTTACTAGTCAGGTATATTCTTAGGCGTTTAATATGGGGTGTTGAGTCCACTTCGTTGAGGAAGGAGTAGCTCTTGTCTATTATATATTTGGCTTATGGAATGGTATCTGTGCTAATTTCAATCTCTGGTTTTATGCAGCACCCCAACTCACCTTTCCCCTTAAGCAAGCATAAGTTGGTTTTCTACATTTGAGACCCTGTTCTGTTTTGTAATTCTGTTCCTGGGTAGCCAAGTTTACATTCCATGTATTAGTGATACCTTATGATATTTCTTTTTCTGTGTGACTTATTTCTCTTAGAATCATCGTACCTGAGTCCACTCATTATGCTGCTATGGGCCTGATGACATAGATTTCATTGCTGAGTGATATTGCATTGTACGTAAGTACCACAAATTCTTTATTCATTTTTCGCTTTCTGTGATATTGAACTTGTACCATAAACGAGGTTCTTGTAAACAGAGCCGTCCCAAACTTTGGGGTGGCTGTGTCTTTTTGATTTGAATTTCCCTAAGCTATAGGAGCATAAGTGGAAGTGCCCTAGGCTCTGTTGCTTTGTTTTTTAGATGTTTCAGGAAACACCATACACTTCTCCAGAGTGGCTGTTGGCAATTTACATCCCGCCCATCAGCATAACAAGGCTCCCAGTTCTCCATGGCCTGTCCTGCCTTTCTGGATTTTACACTTTTTTCAGATGGCCCTTTTGCCCGGGGGGCAGTGAGACTTCATTGTAGTGCAGATTTCCTTTGCAAGCTTGCTTGGTTGGCCAAAAAGGGCGTATGCGTTTTTTCCTGAATATATTCAGGAAAAAACGCATACGCCCTTTTTGGCCAAGTGCATCATTGTGGACGTTCTGCCTCTTTTCCTATGCTTTTCATGCAATTCCAGTCTACCTCCTGAAATCGGTGTCCTGCAATTCTGCCCCGCTTTCAAGTGCTCTTGGCAGCCTTACTTCAATATATTTTTGGACGATAGCTGTCATTTATAACTCTGCAGGTTTGTGAATGACAGTGCCCCTGAGCTCCTTTCTTCAGCTCTCTTTATTGTGAGCTGGCCGCAACACTGCAGGATTGCTTCAGGCCCTAGTGTGGTTCCGGCACGGCAAGCTGAGCCTTTGGTTAATTCCTCTTCCTGGTGGGAAATGAGAGTTAAATTTGCCCGTCCAGACACCTCCAGCTAGTCTCTCATTGGTTCTCCCTATTCCTGTTCATTTCCCGCAGAAATTGCAAACTGGGCCAAACAGGAGGTTAAAGGCACTGACTCTCCAAGTGGGGAGAGTGTTAGTAAAGCGTCTCGAATGTTGCACCCGAGTACCAGGGGACGAAAACTGAGACACATTTGAACACGTTTCCCGATCACACGGTGGATCATACTCTGGGTTCCACATGCATGTTTTAGCTGAAGGAGGAATCCCTTAAACCTGCAGAGTTGTGACCCATGGAATGGGTACCATGCAATATGACTTCAAAGGGTCTGCATTTGCTCACCGAACCTCACCAATCCTATCACTGCTGCGTTTATGCTGCTGTACACATGCTTGATTCCCTTTCGGAGACATGTAAATCCATAGGTTTTAAGATTCTTACTAGTCAGGTATATTCTTAGGCGTTTAATATGGGGTGTTGAGTCCACTTCGTTGAGCAAGGAGTAGCTCTTGTCTATTACATATTTGGCTTATGGAACGGTATCTGTGCTAATTTCAATCTCTGGTTTTATGCAGCACCCCAACTCACCTTTCCCTTAAGCAAGCATAAGTTGGTTTTCTACATTTGAGACCCTGTTCTGTTTTGTAATTCAGTTCCTGGGTAGCCAAGTTTACATTCCGTGTATTAGTGATACCTTATGATATTTCTTTTTCTGTGTGACTTATTTCTCTTAGAATCATCGTACCTGAATCCACTCATTATGCTGCTACGGGCCTGATGACATAGATTTCATTGCTGAGTGATATTGCATTGTACGTAAGTACCACAAATTCTTTATTCATTTTTCGCTTTCTGTGATAATGAACTTGTACCATAAACGAGGATCTTGTAAACAGAACCTTCCCAAATTTTGGGGTGGCTGTGTCTTTTTGATTTTAATTTCCCTAAGCTATAGGAGCATAAGTGGAAGTGCCCTAGGCTCTGTTGCTTTGTTTTTTAGATGTTTCAGGAAACACCATACACTTCTCCAGAGTGGCTGTTGGCAATTTACATCCCGCCCATCAGCATAACAAGGCTCCCAGTTCTCCATGGCCTGTCCTGCCTTTCTGGATTTTACACTTTTTTCAGATGGCCCTTTTGCCCGGGGGGCAGTGAGACTTCATTGTAGTGCAGATTTCCTTTGCAAGCTTGCTTGGTTGGCCAAAAAGGGCGTATGCGTTTTTTCCTGAATATATTCAGGAAAAAACGCATACGCCCTTTTTGGCCAAGTGCATCATTGTGGACGTTCTGCCTCTTTTCCTATGCTTTTCATGCAATTCCAGTCTACCTCCTGAAATCGGTTTCCTGCAATTCTGCCCCACTTTCAAGTCCTCTTGGCAGCCTTACTTCAATATATTTTTGGACGATAGCTGTCATTTATAACTCTGCAGGTTTGGGAATTACAGTGCCCCTGAGCTCCTTTGTTCAATTCGCTTTCCTGTGAGCTGGCCGCAACACCGCAAGATTGCTTCAGGCCCTAGTGTGGTTCCGGCATGGCAAGCTGAGCCTTTGGTTAATTCCTCTTCCTGGTGGGAAATGAGAGTTAAATTTGCCCGTCCAGACACCTCCAGCTAGTCTCTCATTGGTTCTCCCTATTCCTGTTCATTTCCCGCAGAAATTGCAAACTGGGCCAAACAGGAGGTTAAAGGCACTGACTCTCCAAGTGGGGAGAGTGTTAGTAAAGCGTCTGGAATGTTGCACCCGAGTACCAGGGGACGAAAACTGAGACACATTTGAACACGTTTCCCGATCACACGGTGGATCATACTCTGGATTCCACATGCATGTTTTAGCTGAAGGAAGAATCCCTTAAACCTGGAGAGTTGAGACCCATGGAATGGGTACCATGCAATATGACTTCAAAGGGTCTGCATTTTCTCACCGAACCTCACTAATCCTATCACTGCTGCGTTTATGCTGCTGTACACACGCCTGATTCTCTTTTGGAGACATGTAAATCCATAGGTTTTAAGATTCTTACTAGTCACGTATATTCTTAGGCGTTTAATATGGGGTGTTGAGTCCACTTCTTTGAGGAAGGAGTAGCTCTTGTCTATTACATATTTGGCGTATGGAACGGTATTTGTGCTAATTTCAATCTCTTGTTTTATGCAGCACCCCAACTCACCTTTCCCCTTAAGCAAGCATAAGTTGGTTTTCTACATTTGAGACCCTGTTCTGTTTTGTAATTCAGTTCCTGTGTAGCCAAGTTTGCATTCCGTGTATTAGTGATACCTTATGATATTTCTTTCTCTGTGTGACTTATTTCTCTTAGAATCATCGTACCTGAGTCCACTTATTATGCTGCTACGGGTCTGATGACATAGATTTCATTGCTGAGTGATATTGCATTGTACGTAAGTACCACAAATTCTTTATTCATTTTTCGCTTTCTGTGATATTGAACTTGTACCATAAACGAGGTTCTTGTAAACAGAGCCGTCCCAAACTTTGGGGTGGCTGTGTCTTTTTGATTTGAATTTCCCTAAGCTATAGGAGCATAAGTGGAAGTGCCATAGGCTCTGTTGCTTTGTTTTTTAGATGTTTCAGGAAACACCATATGCTTCTCCCGAGTGGCTGTTGACAATTTACATCCCGCCCATCAGCATAACAAGGCTCCCAGTTCTCTATTGCCTGTCCTGCCTTTCTGGATTTGACAAGTTTTCAGATGGCCCTTTTGCCCGGGGGGCAGTGAGACTTCATTGTAGTGCACATTTCCTTTGCAAGATTGCTTGGTTGACCAAAAAGGGCGTATGCGTTTTTCCTGAATATATTCAGGAAAAAACGCATACGCCCTTTTAGGCCAAGTGCATCATTGTGGACGTTCTGCCTCTTTTCCTATGCTATACATGCAATTCCAGTCTACCTCCTGAAATCGGTTTCCTGCAATTGTGACCCGCTTTCAAGTCCTCTTGGCAGCCTTACTTCAATATATTTTTGGACGATAGCTGTCATTTATAACTCTGCAGGTTTGTGAATGACAGTACCCCTGAGCTCCTTTCTTCAACTCTCTTTATTGTGAGCTGGCCGCAACTCCGCAGGATTGCTTCAGGCCCTAGTGTGGTTCCGGCATGGCATGTTGAGCCTTTGGTTAATTCCTCTTCCTGGTGGGAAATGAGAGTTAAATTTGCCCTTCCAGACACCTCCAGCTAGTCTCACATTGGTTCTCCCTATTCCTGTTCATTTCCCGCAGAAATTGCAAACTGGGCCACACAGGATGTTGAAGGCACTGACTCTCCAAGTGGGGAGAGTGTTAGTTAAGCATCTGGAATGTGGCACCCGAGTACCAGGGGACGAAAACTGAGACACATTTGAACACGTTTCCCGGTCACACGGTGGATCATACTCTGGGTTCCACATGCATGTTTTAGCTGAAGGAAGAATCCCTTAAACCTGGAGAGTTGAGACCCATGGAATGGGTACCATGCAATATGACTTCAAAGGGTCTGCATTTGCTCACCGAACCTCACCAATCCTATCATTGCTGCATTTATGCTGCTGTACACATGCTTGATTCTCTTATGGACACATAAATCCATAGGGTTTAAGATTCTTACTAGTCAGGTATATTCTTAGGCGTTTAATATGGGGTGTTGAGTTCACGTCGTTGAGCAAGGAGTAGCTCTTGTCTATTACATATTTGGCTTATGTAACGGTATTTGTGCTAATTTCAATCTCTGGTTTTATGCAGCACCCTAACTCACCTTTCCCTTAAGGAAGCATAAGTTGGTTTTCTACATTTGAGACCCTGTTCTGTTTTGTAATTCAGTTCCTGTGTAGCCATGTTTACATTTCGTGTATTAGTGATAC